>NW_020438955.1:631421-634935 GCF_000699045.2 Agrilus planipennis
TGTGGCGGTTATCGCAACATACGAATAAAACGGGATTTTAATCATACTTTCGACAATGGCTTAATATCTGAATCTTTTGTATATACTTCCAATGAAAATGTTATTGTTATTCTCCAACTTGTAAATATCTATTTCATTTATTGTATTCGAATTCTTTTGGGTCTTAATTCTTTTGTATTCTATTTCTATATCTAAATAACTTTATTGCTTGTACTTTCCGATAATCCCTATTAACATTTCAACTTCGCATACTAACCGCATGACGTCTATATCTTTTATCTTTTCTTAATGACAATTTTATGATGGGTTTCTTCGGTGATTTGGGACTATATTCTAACTCCTAGCATTTCATTATTTCGGTACTTTCAACCCTCGGTACCACTAGTACTACCCTACTCTTATATCGTTCAATTCTATTGGTACCCTACTTTCATCTATCAACTATCAGCTCCTCGTTCCTAGTTTTTCTAACATTTCCTTTTTGGAAAAATGATTTTGAGAAAGTAGTTCTTACCAACCTTCGCTTCAGTTATCATCTCTATCTGTTCTATACCTACTCTGCACCTTGTTAAGTTTTGTAAAATATAATTGTTATCGTTGTTGCCGTTATTTGTAGTTGTTATTTAGTCTTATATACCTTACCCTCCAACAATTAGAGCATTGAGGCCAAACTTCATTATAATATTTTTCGGTAGTGCTAGTAAATACTTTCATTTAAACATACAAAAAAAAATTAAAACTCAAGGAGAGACTAAATTCTCAAGGAAAGAGAGTATACACTTACTCACTTCCATTAAGAGGTTTTGCTCACATTTTTATGAATTTCAGGTGGAGTTAGGCTAACTGGCTAAAAACTCGACTTTATGGATACATCATCATCAACATAAGGTCGTCAGTCCTAAGACTGGTTGGATACGTACCTCTACTCTTTCCTATCCTGAGCTTATTTTCGCATTTCCCCAAAACCAGAACAACCCACATCCTTAACTATTTGCGAACAGTAATCTAATCTAGGTCTACCACCACTCGTCTTCTCAACTCCTGTTTCTGGTTCTAATATGTCTCTGACTGGACCTTCGTCCTGAGAAGGTGTTCTAGATATAGGCGAGATAGGTCGCTATTTCTTATCGACTTCCTGAGAGTCCTCTGTTCTCCTATTCTTTCTAAAACCTCTTCATTTCTAATTAATACGTGTAGTATTTTGAAACAACCAATGGTATTTGACTACAATTGTTACAAATAGGAGAACAGTGACGACATTTTACAAATTATTTCAACTCTTCCGACCTGTTAAAAACAACTACAAGTGATTCGTAGTGATGGTACTTCTCAACAACTAAGGAAAGTGATAAATAATCAACCTAGACCGCGGCATCCATATAATACAGAAGCCAGGCGGAAGGAATTTTTAGTCTTTGACCATGAAAGTCTGCAAAGTATCGTAATTTTTTAATCTCAGTACAAACGACGTTATAAATTGCCAACTCGTACCTAATAAATAATAAAATGTAATGCTGTACCTTGCAAATTTAATGACTGCAGTGGGCGCGTGCAGGAAATAAAAACAACAAAACGAAACAAAGGTAGAAAAACAGGTGCAACAAATTTGAAATACGTCATAATTGTTTAATGTAACAATGGAGCCTTTTCCATTCCGAATTCACAGTTTTTTTTTTAAATAATAATCACAACCGTGCTCCCATGCAGTTTCCACGTTTGGACATTAAAAATGTTTTCATTTTAATGAAATCATTGGACGATGCTAACGAGTAATCGAATTATATTTGATCGAGAGCCGCAGGATGATTAAAAACTGATTTGCGTTTTATTAATTCAGAGCGAACGCCATTAGTTTTTTTTTTCCTTTCTTTATTTTTGTTTCGATTGACAAAACGAAAATTTACATTCACCGGAACAAGCTAAATAAAGCGGGTGTACATTCAAGGGACAAATTAAATATTATGCAAATATATGCATTCATACTTTTGTAGGTATATTTGTCTACCTGTACAGGGTGTATAAATACTGTATACACCAATTTATTCTAAATATAATTTTAATTTTCTAACCTCACATCATTCACAACCATTGCATGCCATTCTAAAGGCCTTTACAAGAAAACTAGAGTTAGGAGCAATAGTTTAAACCAATAAGAAAGTATCTAAGAAGCATCTTTCCCAATAAAGCAAAGAAAACACAATCGCCCTCTGCGTGATAGTCCACCGCGCATCAATTTCCTTGTTTACGCCTCAAATCGGGTGCGCACTGTCCTACTGCGCAAGGGACTTAGTGATGCCCACGCTGTAAATTAAGTAAGTCATGTAGCATCTACTCCTGTGTATAGTAAAGTATGCAACACTCCACACGTGACCCAAACAAGTGCTTGCTTTTAATTTCATTTGCTTCTATATTATGAGCCATTGATCTCATAAGAACTTTTCATTTAGGCCAGGAAGATGTCTACGAATCAAAACAAAAAGAAGGCAAACAGTTGCATTGAACTCTGACCGTCACACAGCAAACAACGGTCACTCTGCCAAGGTAAAGCGTCAAAGACAAAACCATCACGTCGGCGTTAGTTCGAGTTGCCGGCGCCTATTCCCCAAACTCAAACCGAGCGCCAACCACAAGAATTTAACACCGCAATAACAACAACATAGCAAATTCAACGACAAACAACGACAGCTGTGACTGAACTAATTATCGACACCAATAACAATCAATGCGAACACAGGTATTAATTACACCTGACAACAAGTGCATTATTTATGATGTGCGGGCTTACTACATTTGCGTACATTGACACCTTGTCTTGTAACAGGGAACTTCCGGAAATTCTGTTATTGAATCTTGGGCTAAACGCAATTTAATGATCTATTACGAATTATAATAAATAATCAGCATCACCGTAAGGTCGTCAGTCCTAAGCCTGATTGGACACGTATCTCCACTCTTTGAGAAGGTGTCCTACTAACCTATCTTGCCTATTTCTTGTTGACTTCCATAGAGTCCTCTGTTCTCCTTCAGACCAACTAACCGATGCATATTGACACCCACCATTAGCTAAGTTAAGTCTAATATTTTTAAATGTAGGCACTCCAATTAAACTGCATTAAAATATGAGTAAAACCTCAAACATGTATGTACTCTCTGTTCTTGAGAAACCAGAGCAGCAAACCTAAGCATACTGATATCCACCATCTCACCATGTTGAGCCTACTATTTTTAAAGGTAGGCACTCCAATTCAATTACATCAGCCTATGAGTAGAATCTGACACGCCACGTCCACCCTTTTCTGTCCTGATATAATCTTCGCAAACTAGAAAAAAAAAGAGAAAAAAAAAACTTTTGGGTGTTTCATTCCCACCAGCCAGTAATGCTGGTGGGCGGGCAGTCCCTCCGGACTACGCTGGAAGGTAGAGCGGAAGGCCCTCTTCAGCCTGCTTTCAGGAATCGTGGGAATGGGTGGGTGGTGGTTCGGGTGAGAAAGATGAGACGGACGAAATGAAGACA
>NW_020438955.1:637016-645543 GCF_000699045.2 Agrilus planipennis
GATCAGTTTTTTGCCAGCAAAGACCAAAAATTTTATGAGCGTGGAATTATGCTACTACCAGAAAGATGGCAAAAGGTGTTGGACCAGAACGGTCAATATATAATTTAATAAAGTATTTCTTTATTATACGAAAACTGTCTTTCATTTCCACAAAAAAAAAACGAAATGACTTTCCGAACAACCCTATACTTTTGATTTTATTTGATCCTATTTGCACTCCGTGGTAGTAAAAATTGCAATGCTTGAACTCCATGAATTACGTCTCTAATACTTTTGAAAGACTGTAACCCATGAAAAACCCTTGTGAAGAAACAATCTACCCTTAATAATTTAAGAGCTTAATTTTGTGAATTGATTTATAAACAAATATTCATTTTGAAATATACTTTTTACACTGATTTGTTATCTTTTCTAGGAGAGCTTCCCTGCAATCATGTACATCCAGAGACTATTAAATGAGTTGTCACGATGTATTTTTGTTGGTATTTTTAATTCTTTTACAGCTGGCAATATGGCGCCCTTAGTTGGCATTGTTTTTAATCATTAATTTTTAATTTTGAATATGTATGTACATACGTATTTGACTGATTTTACATTCTCGTTAACTTCTATTGAGTAGAATGATTTTTTGATGCATTGACTTAAACTGTAGTAATAATATTGCTTAACAAATAAATTAAACAAAAGCAAAAAAATTACTTTCTCGTAAAAGTAAGCAAATTACATAATGGTCAGTGACTTTCGTATAAAAAATATAGATATCAGCACCAACGCAAAATTGTTGCGGTTATACGAAAAACCAATTTTGATGACAGTGCAATTGGGCACTTGAATGGTTTTCGCATTGATGAATGCATTTTTTTTTAAATGCTTGTATAGACAAAACAGATTTTATGAATGACAAACAAATATATTAATCGCGCGAAAATAAAAATAATAATAAATAAGGCGATCTATCCAAGTTAAATTTTTAAATGAAAGAAGAAATTCCTTTATAAAATTTCATCGATTTTGAACAATAGCAGTATTAGCATCTAGCAAGGAGGAGTTAGAGGTAGCTTTAAATAAAATGGAAGCGGTATTGACAAAACAGTAAGTAAAACAAGAATACTGCTATGCAAGGGAAGAAAAAGTAAAGAAAGAGCAAATATAAAGAAAGAAAACGAAGTATCTAGGAAGTCAGATAAGTCAGGACGGAAGGAATAGTAGGGATATAAACCAAAAGGATAGCGCAGAATCAAGTAGCCTTCAATAAAAAGAAGTCAGTTGTATGCTTGCGAACGATTAATTTAGAAATTCGAAAAAGATTGTTAAAGGTGTATGTTTGGAGCGCGGCGCTGTGCGGATGCAAAACATAGACGGTAGGCACTGCGAAGAAGAAAAGGTTAGAAGCGTTCGAAATGTGGTGTTACTGGCGAATGATGAGGATACCGTGGATACAGAAGGTTAGAAATGAAGAGGTATTAGAAAGAATAGGAGAACAGATGACTCTATGGAAGTCAATAAGAAATAGGCGAGATAGGTTGGTAGGACACCTTCTATAAGGCATGAAGGTCTAGTCAGAGACATATTAGAGACAGAAACGGGAGTTAGGAGGGATAGAGGTAGACCTAGATTAGATCACTGTTTCTAATAGTTAAGGATGTGGGATGTTATAGTTTTAGGGAAATGCGAAGTTTAGCTCAGGATAGGAATGAGTAGAGGTGAGTCTCCAACCAGTCTTAGAAGTGACGACATTATGATGATAGTGATGATGAATAAAAGAAATATTGATATGTAAGGGTAGAAAATGTAGGGATGGAGTGAACATAAAGTTAGGAGACCAAAAATTGGAGGAAATTGGAGGTATTAGAAAGAATAGGTAAACACAAGACTCTCAGGAAGTCAATAACAAATAGGCGAAATATGTTGGTAGGACACCTTCTCAGGCATGAAGGGCTTGTCAGAGACAGATTAGAGGCAGAAACAGGAGTTAGGATGAGTAGAAGTAAACCTAGATTAGATTACTGTTCGCAAATAGTTAAGGATGTGGGATGTTCTAGTTATAGGGAAATGCAAAGATTAGGTCAGGATAGGAAAGAGTGGAGGTGCGTGTCCAACCAGTCTTAGGACTGACGACCTTATGACGATGATAAACAATGTGAGAATGTCAATCACATTAAACTTCCTTTAGAACACTTTCTCTGATACAGAAGAACCGTATGTAAATCGAGAATAGCCGAACCCCGAATAAGTCCCGTGTGATCGAGGACGAAAGATCGCATCGGCAACAACCATTTTGAGGCAGTGTAATTTCAGAATTCTGCGTTTTTAAATAAACTACTTTAATAAGGTACTATTAATGTCAGTTTAACTACCAGAAAATGATAATTGATAAAAATACGATACCTGATATTAGTATTTAGGAACTACAACAAGATGGAGATACATTGGTCATACCGGCAGACCGTTTAATCAGAGGATTCGCGAACACAGAAAACAATCATTTGAGAGCACCATCTTTACAAAAGTGATGTACAAGTGTAATGAATTTCAAGCAATTACGTACCATTAAATGAACCAAAAGGAAAACATGTTCATTAATATATATCATAATAGATTTAAATCGGTTTCGGAATTTAATCCTTACTCAACAATTCATAAAATTGCGCCTTTTTGGAAGGATGGAAAGGGGCTGAAGAAAATTTTCTTTATTTTGGTTTATTTTCCGACTGATAACTGCAATTGTTTTTTCTGTTCATTTGTTTCATAATAATATGTAAGTAAAAGTGACATTTCACGAGTTAAATTGAAGAGTATGCGTTTCTACATTGGGTGAAAATACTTTTCGTACAGATCGAGACATTTTTATAAGAGGAACAGGAATATATTGGGAGCTATAGAGATGGATTTTATGAGAAGAAATTGCGTCGCATCAAGGCAAAGGATCAAGTAGCTCAGGATTTAAAAGAAGGATGAACGGATAGAGAAACGAGACATCGGTATATTTATAGTAACCGAAAGCGAGGAAAATCAAGCGATTTTTCTTGTAGTTTGACCACCAAAAAATCGAGTAACATTATGATGAAATAGTATTACAATTACTGAAAACAAATAAAACCATAGATACATATACGAGGTCCGTTCAAAAAGTATAGGGAATTTTGAATTTCCGCTGGTTACGTATATTTAAATTTTCGATGCGTTTTGTTGGTACTCATGTTCAGATAATTTTTGACAGCTTCATTGTTTGCACGTGTTTTGACTCGTCTTTGATTTTTACCTTTTACAAAAAATAGATCCAAGAATCTATATCAAATTTTGTATGAAAAACAAAATTAAGTTTGTGGACGCATTCCGAATGTTGACTTTGACATATGGTGAAGCTACCTTGGACCGAAGAAGATCGGTGGTACAAAAGGTTCTCAGAGGACCGAGATGAAATGAACGACGAAGAATTTGCCGGAAGCCCAAGCAGACAACAACAGACGAAGATATTGCCGAAGTGAAGAAAATAGTATTGGCCAATCGTCGAATCAACGTTAGAGAAGTTGCTGAGGACCTAAACATACCGATTGACATGAAATATTATCCTGAAAATTCATTTCTGAATTTTTACCCACTAAACACTACCTCAAATTAATGAGGGAAAAATTGTTGCTGTTGTCACACCCCCGCAGGGAATCGAACCCGGGACCTTTGGCTTTACGCACCAACGTTCTACCACTAAACTACGAGAGGTGACAACAGCAACCACGACCAAACGACCTACAAGGTTAACGATCCGTCAAACTGATGTAACTATATATACTGAATATACTATGATTAAACATACATACAATTTACACATTTTTTAGAAGTGAGTTAGTTTAACATGAAATATTATTCTGAAAATTCATTTCTGAATTTTTATCCACTAAACACTACCTCAAATTAATGAGGGAAAAATTGTTCCCTCGCCGGGAATCGATCGGAAACGGATCGTTAACCTTGTAGGTCGGTTGGTCGTTGTTGCTGTTGTCACCTCTTGTAGTTTAGTGGTCACAACATTGGTGCGTAAAGCCAAAGGTCCCGGGTTCGATTCCCGGCGGGGGTGTGACTACAGCAACAATTTTTCCCTCATTATTTTGAGGTAGGGTGTAGTGGGTAAATTAAACTAACTCACTTCTAAAAGATGTCTAAATTATATACCGATTGACTCCTCCCATTTGATTTTTACCAATAATTTGGGCATGAGACGGTTCGCCACGAAATTCGTACCAAAATTACTCAATTTCGATCAAAAATTTGCACCAGAGGTTCATAAATGGTGACGAATCGTGCCTTTATGGTTATGACGTGGAAACCAAAGCTCAATCTATTAATAGGATGATGGCTGAACCTTTTTAGGAATCAATTGTTTATTTTTTTAAAGAAACCGAAGCTGGTGCACTTTTTCCTAGAATAAATAAACGTATAGTATAAGTAGTTATATACTTTAATTATTCAAAAGAAACAGGTTAATTGTTAGTATTTTATAGGCTTTATATTGATTTAATTGGTAAAATTTGCATCTGCTGATCTTTTACTTTTGATTTCAAATTTTTGTAATTGTTATTACCAAATACCAAAAATTCGTTTTCAAAAATAATAAAAAAAAAACAGAGAGACGAAACCAAACGACATGGAAATATGTCAAATTAATTGTTAACTATTATAATGTAATTCGCAAATTTATATTTTAGACCAGTAACTTGGCAGATTATAAAAGGAATTCTTACCTAATAGATTTACACAAAACATGCTAATTATCATAGAAATGTACTTTATAATTAAGTTAATAAATTTCAAAGGATTGTTATGTAAGGATACCGTTTTCATCAAACAATATATTAATTCATAAATTCGACGGTAAACCTTTGATTTGTAGCAAACGATGGTTGCCAGCATAGTCGTATAGTCCAAACACCCACCCATGAATAAAGCAATCCACCCAAATAAAAAAAAGAAAAACTTTTAGGTGTTTCATTCCCACCAGCTAGTAATGCTGGTGGGCGGGCAGTCCCTCCGGACTATTCCGGAAGGTAGGGCAGAAGGCCCTCTTCAGGAATCGTGGGAATGGGTGGGTGGTGATTCGGGTGAGAAAGATGAGACGGACGAAATGAACACATAAGAGAGTGAAAGATTATCTATGGAATACTACTGCCTAAGCATTTGCCTAAGTGATCCAAGGAAACTACAGAAAAACTTGGACCAAGGCGGACGGACCCGGAATCGAACCGGCGTCCCCCGAATGCTAAGCAATGGTCTAAACCTCTAGGCCATGCCGCTCGGTCACGAGTGTCTTGTAACTGAAAGAAGAAAGCCAAAGAATCACCCATGCTTTTGGGGTCTGAATATACCTAGATCAGATTATAATATTGGTAATAATATTGAAAATTCAAAAGTGAATAATTCATAATCAAACTCCTGATCGGAACCGAAGCGGCGTCCTCCCGAATGCTAAGCAACGGTCTACACCACTAGACCATGCCGCTCGGTGCACCCAAATAAACTTCGAGTAGTTTACCTGGAATGCTCAAAGCATTAGGGGTGAATTGACTGATCTCGAACACTACCTCGAGGAACAGTCAATCGATGTTGCCTGCATCACCGAAACACACTTATCCCAGAAAATCAAACTCTTCATCCCAAACTTCATATCCTATAGAAGGAACCGTGAGCCAGCGCAGCCATCTTCGTTAGGATTAGGATCTCTTTAATGCACAGTCCCATCTCTTTGGTCACCAATTAATTAGCAGCAGTTGACATTGAAGTCTTGCTAATTTCCAACCCCCTCAAAATCAGTTTCCTTTACTCTCCCCACATCTGAACGAAATCTTTCAGACTTCCCCCTCCTCCTCCCAAACGCCTCGATCATCGTTGCAGGCGACCTCAATGTCAAACACTACTTGGGACTACCGACAAACTAACAGAAAGGGCATTTCCCTTCTTGCCAAAACTCTTGACCACAACCTCACCGTTGAAGTGCCCCCAGATCCTATGTAAGTCCCTGCCCCCCACAATCAGCATTCTGACATTCTTAAAATCTTCGACTTTCAGCTCCGACCACCTGCCAGCCCTAACAGAAGTCGGCCGCCCAACCCTCAACCCACATCCTTAGGGTTGATCTCCCTTCTGGAGGAACGTTTTTAGTCGGTTAGACGCTTCGGCGAATCCAACACTATTCCACTTCAGGAGATGACTTTTGAAGATTTCCCTTCCTCAAGGAAATATTAAACAAAAAAGAAAACCTAGTGCTCCTTTACGTCGACTGTTTGCACGCTATTGACAAGCCACGTCGCCTTGTCCATTCATCCGCTTGAATTTGGCTGACTTTCACCTTTGGTACTTTCCGTTATTTCGGAAGATTGCGCAGTTATACTTACACACTCACAGAGATAAATACCTGAGATAAACACATGTACATATCGCTCGATCACGCCGAAGAACAAAAATACACAAACAAATTAATGTTGCAAGTTGAACAAGAAAAACTCTATTGCGATAGTTTTGTAAACATTTTCTTTCTCGCTCTTTCGCATTCCCGGAAAAATACTTTCAGGTTCTGAAGAAGATGCGGAAAGAAGCTCTCCAAGCGATTGTTATGTAATCGGAAACTAGTAAGTCAATAGAAAACATGTAACATTGCCGCAAGAAATCGTAATAAAATCTTATCTGTACTCATATTAATTAGGCATGGCGAAACGGCCATTAATTTTCAGATGGGTTTCAGTCCAATTACAGCAAAAGAATTGTGCGCCAGACAAAAATTAATACCATCGTTAGAAATGGAACTGTCAATGACTCTTCCGAAGTAAGTAACTAATGCATTCATGTAAAAAAAAGTTACGCAGAACTACAGCAACAATTATTTTTAAAGTAGATAAGTAAAAGTGAGCTTGTTTTTTTACGTATAAGTGAAATTTCAGAAGTATTGAAACTTGAACCGAGCGGCATGGTTTAGAGGTTTAGACCATTGCTTAGCATTCGGGAGGACGCCGGTTCGATTCCGGGTGCGTCTGCCTTGGTCCAAGTTTTTCTGTGGTTTCCTTGGATCACTTAGGCAAATGCTGAGGCAGTAATATTCCACATATAATCTTTCACTCTCTTCTGTCTTCATTTCGTCCGTCTCATCTNGGTGGTGGTTCGGGTGAGAAAGATGAGACGGACGAAATGAAGACAGAAGAGAATGAAAGATTATCTGTGGAAAATTACTGCCTCAGCATTTGCCTAAGTGATCCAAGGAAACCACAGAAAAACTTGGACCAAGGCAGACGTAATCGAATCGGCGTCCTCCTGACTGGTAAGCAATGGTCTAAACCTCTAGGCCATGCCGCTTGGTGCAAACTAGAACAATCTAGGTCTACCTCTACTCCTCCAAAATACCGTTTCTGCCTCTAATAAATCTAACTAGACTTTCATTCCTGAGAAGGTGTTCTGCCAACCTATCTCGCCTATTTTTTATTGACTTCCATAGAGTCCTCTGTTCTCCTATTCTTCCTAATACCTCCTCATTTCTAACCATCTCTATCCACGGTATCCTCAGCATTAAAAATATCAAATTACAAAAACGTTTTTTATTTAAATATACCTACTCCTAATAAACCATTTTACAAATCTCTAGAAAAGAACTGAAATATATCCTTAGACGTAATATTTCATTATTTTTCACTATCATTCAAATTATTATTATAAAAAATGGACTTATTTAAAATATAAAAAAAAAACATAACCAAATTCGAGATAATTTATATACACTGAGAAGGGATTATTTAGTTATCTAACAGGTGAGTTTTTCTCAGAGAGTTTTCGGGGAGAAGAAGTTGTATCGAGAGCAAGTCATTTTATCTGGAACTCTGTACCTATGATTGTGGGTTGATGGATCGATCATTATTTATTGTTAAAGTGGGACCTTAACACTTACTGATTCAATTATTGCCAAACCTGTCCACCTTAAATTTTGATATACCTTTAAGGGAGACTTCAGACTACTCTATTTGCACTCCATGGTACTGGAAATTTCCGTGCTAGTTTTGAAGGACTTTAACTGATGAAAAACCCTTGTGAAGGAACCATCTACCTTTAATAATTCAAGAGCCTAATTACGTGAATTGATTTGTAAATAAATATACATTTTGAAATGTATTTTTTACATCGATTTGCTATTTTTTCTGGGAGATTCTAGATTTCTTGTAATCATGTAAGTCCAGAAACCTCTGGCTTTGCAGTTGAAGATGTTTTATTGAGAACAAATAATTTTATCTGGTACTTTACACTTCTGGTTGTGGCTTTGGAGATGAATCATTACTTATTATTTAAGTGAAGCCTTTCCATTTACTGGACCACCTATTGCCAAATGTGTCCACCTTAAATTTTAATCTATAGGGTTGTTCGGAAAGTCATTTCGTTTTTTCCCGACAGAGGATTTAATTGTATTCTTTTGCACCCAACTTCACATTTAAGCCGTATAATTTTTATATGCTTTGAGAGCTCATATAGCAAGGCTTGTGTGTGAAAAATTCCAATT
>NW_020438955.1:652866-688892 GCF_000699045.2 Agrilus planipennis
AGTAATATTCCACAGATAATCTTTCATTCTCTTCTGTCTTCATTTCGTCCGTCTCATCTTTCTCACCCGAACCACTACCCACCCATTCCCACGATTCCTGAAAGCAGGCTGAAGAGGGCCTTCCGCCCTACCTTCCGGCATAGCCCGGAGGGACTGCTCGCCCACCAGTATTATTGGCTGGTGGAAATGAAACACCAAAATAAATTTTTTTTTAGAACTCGATGGTTGCAGCATCACCCTAGAGACCGGCTATATTTTGATGTAATACTGGGTGTCATTATAAATGGAAGACAAAACAGAGGTAATGATTTCGGCCCATACGGTGATGGCAATAAATGTCAAAAAAATGCAATTGTAGCAGTAGAAACATGACTTTATTTCGGGGTTCCTTGTCGTTAGTAGCGAAATTTTAATTATTGGTTTGAACACTCAAAGGTAAGACGTCATATGTAATTGTGGTTGGGCAAACGTTACATGAGGTTTGTCATTATACCCGATGTTGTTATAATTTTACAATTAGTGATTCTCCTAGTCAAATTTCTTCGTATCAATAATTAGAAACATTTTGTATAAATTAAATGGAAACATGGTTTTATTCACTGTAATCGTGACTTTATGTTCTCTTATCCAATATTCCTCTCATTTTGGGCAAGCAGTTATTAGAAAAGGACAAATTGTATTAGTGTCTACACATTCCAACTAATTTACTCTCAGCCTCAATACTCATTAACTCTACCTCACAGTTTCGCATAAAAAGTTTCAATTCAAACAACTGACGATGGTAACAAAATGGTAAAAAAAATGATTCATTCTTTTTAACAAATGTGGAATAATTTAATAGATGTCCATACCTACAATGTGTCCTTCGTTTTTACTACTTAGAATGCAATTTTTCAAAAATTAAAAGCACTTAGTTGGTAAATCTCAAAGAAAAATACCCTAGACATGCAATTTTATTAAACTGTTATGTTTTGTGTGGTCCACTATGAGTATATCAAAAGTAAAGTAAGAACGTATCGAAAAGAATTTAATTAAATAGGCAGGGTCATACTGTGACAAGCGGTGATGCCGAATTCCCTCCCGCAGGTAGTTTTGGTTAAAATATAGATGTCGAATTCCCCCCCGGGTACTAGCCAAGTTCCCTCCCGTTCATATCAACTCCGATAATTACACATAAGTTAACGACTACTTACCGATTTTATTTATCGAAAATAAATATATATTTATAGTGCACTTCAATACTTCAGTAAATTAAAGATAAAATAATTTCAGAAAAAAAACATATCAGTTATGAAATGTTTATTTATTTAATTTTAAAATGGTTTCCCACTACCTTAACAAATTCAATGTTTGGAAATTCGTGTGCGTCTAGCTTTTTTATGCAATCATCCAGAAAAACTTTATTAGATCTAGTTTGTCTTGTATTTGACGAATAGAAGGGCAGCCTGATAAAATTATTATTGTTATTGCGGTGTCTATAATTTATGAATAATATTAAGATTAATATGTGATGTGAGGCTCTATTATTTAAACAACTCTTTATGGCTTTGTAGTGGCAATTAGCACTCTAGGTCATCCGCCGCCGTTGGGAGGCAATTGATGTATAATTAGGAGGGAATTCGACATACCGAAAATTTCAACCCTAATTAAAAACAGGTATATGGGAGGGAACTAGGCATTATCCGTGACAAGACCTAAGAGAGGTAAGATAAAATGTTTTAATAATAAATAAATAAAAATAAATAGATGCAAATGTACAAACATAAGAATTCTATAAGAAATGCAGAACATGAGGTCAAAAAACTATCAATGACTTTCTCAACACTTCCTGTATAATTTGAATGAGAAGTTCAAGAAGCGTCTAAATTTGGGTGGTCGAATAAGATAATAAACGTCACAAGCAAAATTTTATCGCGGGTTTATGAACCCTGTTTTGCCGGGATTTCCACCAGTAAACGCATTCCTTAAATCTCAAATTGTCACGCAAGGTTAAGCAACTAAATTCTTGGAAAGTTGGCTAAAAATCGACTATACCATCACCGGGCTTGTATACGATAATAATATCCGCTTTAAACTGAAGCGAAATATACGAAGAAATGTTTAAAATATCTTAAAATAAATGTACATTCGCAATAATAAAAAAATATGTAATAGCGTACAGAAGGTATTCTTGAATTATTATGACTTCTTCGAAGATTGCTATCTCCACAGATGTTTTTATTTTCATTTTAAAGTTTGAATTATTACATTAGGACGTCATAAGTTTTAATTTATCTGGATCTTACACTGTTTTAGACGACAAAACCTACAGAGTGTTAACTTTTCTCTCACTTTACCAAACAGTAATTGAAAGCAAGAAGGTGAATTGTGGAACTCCAATTACAAATTACCTCAAATTAATGAGGAAATATTGTTGTTGATGTTATAACCCCGCCGGGAATCGAACCCGGGACCCTCAGCTTTACACATCACTGCCCTAACCACTAAGCTACGAGTGGTGACAGTAGCAACAACGACGAAACATACGCATTAGGTCACAAAGTCGTGGAAATTAATGTATTTTAATAAATGAGGAGATATCAAAAGAACAGGAGAATAGAGGACATCTTAGCGTTCGGAAGCATTATTGGTTCTAGCTTTCAAGAAATTGAAAGATTGGCATCGGGATAGAATGTGATAAAATGATACAACTGTGTATAAAAAGAGTGATAAATAATGAGAAAAGATTGCAGTGGCTAGAGGAAAGTGATATAAGGAAGGAAATATGAAGACAAAGGGTGCTAAAGATAGGTAGGAAAAGTAGATACGACGATAAAATTAATAGAGATAAAAATAGATCGAGAGCAAGTGTATGAGTGGAGAGGAATGGTCAGGAATATAAGTAAAATGACTTAAAAAAAATAATGAAAGACTGAAGATACACAGTAGTTAGTGATGTAGGATTCATGGCAAGGAGGTTTGATGACTACAATATCTGGCAGATAAAATAGGAATTGATGTAGGTACATATTAGCAAAGTTTAAAGTGGCTGATGAAGGTACAGAGAATATAAATACTGGATGTAAGAGAACGAAGGAGTTGTGAAAAGGAGAATGAAACTATGATGCATACATTGGGAGGATGTATTGAGAACAAAGGAATGGACGAATGAGAATAGATGGTGAGTGATAGTGGCAATGGGATAGAAACGTTGGAGACATTCAAAGGATTGGTAAATTAAGAGAATGCAAAAGAACGTATGGGCATTTATAAAAATAAGGAATGTATAAGGGATTTTATAGGTTACCAAGAGATTGTAGATTAAGAATATAAGGTTAGGATATTCTTCTTCAGTAATCTATTTTGTAGAAGTTCTGTATTACATGAAACTATATTCAGTCAGTTTATTTTCCTTGTAGATAATTATGATATAATAACCATTGGTTGAATAAAGGCTTACTAGTGACCACCATGAAAGTTTTGTTGCGTTTGGTTGTGTCTGCTACCCTACGTAGAGGTAGCTGCGCTGTGGGTTCAGTTCGACAAGTCGGTATCCTTATAAACCATGAATTACTACAAACAAAGTGATAAACGCCATCTGTAGTTTGTTACTACATTTTATGGAATTCAAAAATAATCAACAAGGTTCCAAGTGATATCGACTTATCCAAGGGAAATTCATAGCCATCATGAACTTCTTGTTCTGTTTGGCTATATGCCTACCACGTAGAAGTAGCTATACCGCGGGTTCAGTTCGACAAGTCGGTATCCATATAAGCCTTGAATTACTACAAACAAAGTGATTAACGCCATCTGTAGTTTGTTACTACATTTTATGGAATTTAAAAATAATCAATAAGGTTCCAAGTGATATCGACTTATCCAAGGGAAATTCATAGCCATCATGAACTTTTTGTTCTGTTTGGCTATATGCCTACCACGTAGAAGTAGCTATACCGCGGGTTCAGTTCAACGAGTCGGTATCCATATAAGCCTTGAATTACTACAAACAAAGTGATTAACGCCATCTGTAGTTTGTTACTACATTTTATGGAATCCAAAAATAATCAACAAGGTTCATAAGAATATCGACTTGAACAAAGGAAATCCACAGATAACATGAACTGCTTGTTCTTTTTGGTTTTATGCCTACCACGTGGAGGTAGCTACGCCGTGCATTCAGTTCGACAAGTCGATATTCTTAAGGGTCTTGACAAACATTTTTAAATCCCTTTTAAATGTAGCAATTTTCTACAAATAACGTTAGCTGCACTGTTTCTAGTAATTCAATGAACCTATAGAGTTCACAACGTCAAGAAAGTAAAGGTAAACAACTACAACCATACCATTCCGAAAGGTAATGGAATGCTGTAGAATAATCTCGAATGTTCGAGATATACTTCGTTTAGTTTCTGTAGTGATGTGACCTTCAGTTTGACCGGCGCAAAGTAGAAAAGAACAGCACTAGGCCAGAAAAGGAAGGAGACAACTCTCTGCCAAACTCTTAACCGGTGAGGAGCATATAATCCTTACAGTACTGCACGGAAAAAGTGACCATCCTATCAGTTACAATTGCATTGCTCAAATGTGCTGTTATTGGTACCATTTACTACTGAAATTATCAACGAGGTGTTTATTTATATTTGAAGACATATTAAAGGTTTTAACACTTGTTTTCGACTCGTACTACTAATTATGATTGAACAAAACTTTTGGCAGGTACTGTATGAAAAAGTATGTTTAATGAACAAGCGTCGAGAGTTCCCCTACGTACGATTTTGCCAGCGCACATCCAAGACATTGGAAGGGGAAATCGCTAGAGAAAATAAATGAAGTATAGAACTAGCAATTGCTAGAATATCCTGACGGACTACTAGATCAAGCAGTTTCTATGTCTATAAACTTAATTTAGTCACAGGGTTATCTTAGTTACTAGCTTTAGCTGTTCTGGGAGAAAATTCGAAATAAATTCATAGTATAGAGAACAAGAAACCGTGGTAATTAAGCAAATGTAAAAAAATCATTCAGTAGGGACTTGCAATAGCTTATTTAAAGAAATGTATATAAATAGAATATTTGAAATAAATGGTGTCCTTAACCTAAACCCAATGATTAGCATATTCAATGAGAATAAGTATATTTCCACGTGAAGTCATAAGGTTATTCACTAACAGAAATTCACCTGCACGTCATAAAAAATCCAATGTGTGTTTATGAATATATTAATTCAAATTAGTTAATGTGTACTGTTTTCTCATTGTCATCAATGAAAATTGTCAAAAATGCAAGAAATAAAATTCAATAAAAATGAAAAACAGATTCGATAAAAAAAAATTTAATTTTACGATCCACCCTGAAGAAACCCTACTCAGAAGGCGCAACGTCGATGTTATTTGAAGTAACTATAATTTTATTTACTTACTCTCAATTAGCTTTGATTAACGAAATAATTTTAAATTAATATTTATTATTATTTCCACAGAAAACATCGTATAGTTTCTTAACTGTTTTAAAATTACTTTCCGTATTGTCCCTTTAATAGAGGTGAATGTGAAATTTTCGATATTATTTAAGAAGCTAATGACTACGCTTGTGCTAAAATGTATGAAAGGCAAACCGAAAATGGGCAAAATCTCTAGTCATTAATAAACAATCATCTTGAACGAAAGTGATAGAGTACATTAGGTAGTGTACATTGACCTTCGCAGGAAATGTGCTGTATTACGAAGAAACAAAAAGAAGTTAAAAGTAATGTCATATAAAATAGAAAGTCAAGGGCAAAGGTTAATAACAAATAATAGTTACGTTGCATCTAATATGTGAAATTGCCGATTTCACGAATTATGCAATTATGTCTAATTAATGAAAAAAAGGTTTTAACAAACGGTCTTCTTCGAGACTTTCAAAATTTTATAACCCATCATCGTTTATCACGAAAAAATAAAGAATGGGAAGCATTAAAAGTTGCTGAAGGTCTCAAAGTTAAGGTCACTTGTTTTAAATCCCGTTTCATGAATTAGAAGATTTTTGCACTTGCGAAATGGGGCATAACTCAATTGGGCACCTAAGGCCGGTAGTTTTTGAAGATATCCATTTGGGCACCAAACAAGGCCGCGAAAATTAGCCCTATTTCGGATATACAAATACACATAAATACATACAGGAAAAACAAAAACAAATAGCTCAATTGGGCACCCAAAAGTACCGAACTGGATGACTCCAAAACAAAAAAAAATTTCGTACGCGTTGCCTTTACCTATCGTATCCTTAAGATCCAATGCAATTAAACAAAAGCATTCCTCAGCTAATAACGTTCCTGATCATGTTCTTTTCTTATTGGAAATCCTTTTGACTTTGTTGTTTTCTCAAAGTACAAACAAGGTTTTGACATTGTTATAATAATCCATTTCACACATCCATGAGGACAACTTCCCCATAATGCCCAATTGAATGAGAGCTTAAAAGGAGCAATATTTGTCGAGTAAAAATGCCCAATTGAATTTTTTCATCTCCAAGAACTCAAACCTTTTCTCGCAAAAATTTCAGAAAATGTTCATTTCCAATTGATTTCTGATGTACGAGGGCGGTTCAATAACTACCCATGTTTAAAGACAGAGGACGTTCCTGAGGGAAATTGGTGTTGTCATCGTGTACTGCCATCTATCAAACCACGCCAAAACGAATTTCAGACTGATTGATAGGTTAGTTTGAATTTGGCAGCCATTCGACTGAGACGTGTTTCGTTATTTTCGCTAAGATGGAAAAAGGGCAGTATCGTTCGGTAACTCGCTTTTTGTTTTTCGATGGGAAAAATGCGAGGAGATGAAAACAAAGTTGGATAATGTTTATGGAGACATTACGCTATCTACGACCACAGTTAGATATTGCTTCAACGAATTTAAACGTGGACAAAGATCCGTTTTTGATAGGAGCGACCAAGAAGCCTGACAAACGTTGTTGCCGAGGAAATCATTTTACGAATTTTTTAGGAAAAGGAAGAACGATCACTGGACAATATTACAATGAGTAATTGGACCGCTTCGACAAAAAATTGAAGGAGACACGGACGCATTTGACGAAAAAGAAGGCGCGTTTTCAACACGATAACACACCGGCACATTCATCAGGAGTTGTTGCCGCCAAAATGCATGAATTACGTTATGAATTTGCTGCCGCACACCCCGTACTCACTCGATTTGACTCCCTGCGACTTCATCTTGTTCCCTACCATGAAGAAATGACTAGCGAGAAAGAAATTTAGCTCAAACGAGGAAGTCATCGCCGAGACAGGGGGGGTTTTGGAGAGTTCGACAAATCTTATTTTTTGGAGGGGTAAAAAAAATGGCAGGGTCGTTGGGAGAAGTGTATCTTTCTAAAAGGGGACTATGTTGAAAAATAAAAAAAAAAAATTAAAAAAAAGGTGTCTTCATTTCTGACACGGGTACTTATTGAACCGCACTCGTACTTATAACCACAGCATTAAAAAATCGAAAAAAGAAAATTGTATGTAAAAAAAGGGGATATGACAATCGCATATTATCAACAAAAGAAGTAATTTAAATGGGCTAAGCGGAAACGATGGCAGAATTACCTAAATGTACTAATGTTCGTCAAGTACCCACGTAAACTACACCATGCTTCTCATATTATGCATTATGTGTATTTTAATGTGAGTGGCAATTTTTTTTTTCTATAGAAAAATTATATTCGTTGCTTTATATGTTTTAATGATCCACCACAAACAAGAATGCGTGCGTATTACGGAAATGACAAAAACGTTTTGTTATGTGAGCTTCACTTGTCACGCAACGTTAGCGTATTCTTTGTACCGACATTGAACACAAAACTTACAACGTAGCAAACATCTTTTTTCGTACGTATATGTATATGGTACAATATTGAGCAACTAAAGTGGATCTCGTCATGAAACTTTTTTCATTACAGTTCATGCCCAAAGATTTACGTCATAAATCAGGATTCTTGGTTTGTACTATGTCTAAATGTCTCAATATATCTACATCGGAAATGGAATCGATGACGACTGTTGGAGGATATGATGAATACCGTCGACATATACTAATGGACATGCCTTAGCGGTCAGAATTGTGAAGAAAGAGATGGAACGAAGTTTCGGACAATATCCATCTCTCTTACGATAGTGCGCAAGCGTGTAATGAAAGAGATAGCACTAGTCCGAAACCATACACCATCTCTCTCACTCTTTTCCAGCCAAGAAATTATTACAACGACATACGGCTAAGACACGTCCATCATCATATGTCTATGGTGAATACCATGCTTCAGCCTCTTTGTAGGAATTAGAGACTGTGTAGGTGGTGGGGAGAGAGAGAACATTGAGATGGACTAATAGAATTTAGAAAAGACATGAAAGAGCATCTGTGGAATATTGGCCTAGGTTATTATATAACCACTAAACGACCCAGCTTGATGAACTAATAATCAGAAGGTCGTCAATTTTAAGATTGATTGGACACACACCTCCACTCCTTCCTATCCTGAGCTAATCTTCGCGTTTCCCTAAAACTAGAACACCCCACATCCTTAACTACTTGCGAACAGTAATCTAATCTAGGTCTGCCTCTACTCTTCTTAACTCATGTTTCTACCTCTAATTAGTCTCTGATAAGCCCTTCATGCCTGAGAAGGTGTCCTACCAACATATCTCGCCTACTTGTTACTGACTTCCTGAGAGTCCTCTCTCCATTCACCTATTCTTTCTAATACCTCCAATTTCCTTCAATTTTTGGTCTCCTATCTTTATGTTCACTCCTTCCCTACTCTTTCTTTCTTTACATATCAATATTTCGTTTATTAATCACCACTATCATCATAATGTAGTCAGTCCTAAGACTGGTTGGAGACCCACCTCTACTCTTTCCTATCCTGAGCTAATCTTCACAGTTCCTTACACTAGAACTTCCCTTATCCTTAACTATTTGCGGATAGTAATATAATCTAGGTCCACCTCTACTCACTTCACTCCTGTTTCTACCTCTAATATGTCTCTGATTAGACCATCATGCTTGAGAACCTATTTCGCCTATCTCTTATTGACTTCCATAGAGTCCTCTGTTCTCATATTCTCTCTAATACCTCTTCATTTCTAATCTTCTCTATCCAAGGTATCCTATATGAAATCCTATGACATTGTTAGTTACTTAATTGTGGATTAATATGCTATATTAATTTGAAATCATTTTTTTGATTTTTTATTTACCCACTACAATCCACCTCAAATTAATGAGGGAAAAATTGTTGCTGTTGTCACACTCCCCGCCGGGAATCGAACCCGGGACCTTTGGCTTTACGCACCAATGTTCTACCACTAAACTGCGATAGGTGACAACAGCAACCCGACCAACCGACCTACAAGGTTAATGATCCGTCGATTTTTATTAACTTAATTATACATATATTAAATATATGAAATCCTATGACATTGTTAGTTACTTAATAGTGGATTAATATGCAATATTAATTTGAAATCATTTTTGCGATTTTTTATTTACCCACTACAAACTACCTCAAATTAATGAGGTTGTCACCTGTCGTAGTTTAGTGGTCAGAAGATTGGTGCGTAAAGCCAAAGGTCCCGGGTTCGATTCCCGGCGGGGGTGTGACAACAGCAACAATTTTTCCCTCATTAATTTGCGGTTGTTTGTAGTGGGTAAATAAAAAATCGAAAAAATGATTTCAAATTAATATTGCAAGATATCCTAATTATTCACCGATACTACCACATTTCAAACGTTTCTAACCTTTTCTTTTCCGCCGCGTCCACCGTCCATGAAGGCCCATTCTAAATTTTGATGAAAGAACCCTTAAAATTGGATGAGTAGTTTCGGAGATTACCTCTTACATCCAAATTTACAGACTTTACCTATACATACGATAATGTAAGTAGGTACCTATAGATTCTTCAAAAATATTACAACTTATTTTTTTAATGCTTTAAAACATCCATAATCAACCTGATATTTGAAGAGATTCCTAACCCATCAAAAGTAAGCATTGAGAACAATCGAAAATGGAAAAATTTAGTGGACCATTCTGCGAAAGAGTAACAACAACAATTAGCGTTACAGTAGGTGGTCACAGGCGTGTGTTTCTGTTCACTTTTACTGAACACGCAGTACCAGCGATGTGCTACCTGCTGCCTCGTGTCTGAATCCGTTATGTTGTTAGATTTTATCATTTTATCGGACACTATATTTAACGTTATAATTCTAGAGTGTTACGTTTAATTTCGATTGCTTATCCTAGCAAATCAAACACGATGGTACGCCCACTTTCTTTAGATAATTGTATTAGATTTCTATAAATGTCCGTTATTACCTTATAATTGATAACTACTGCGAACTATCTTCTTGTTTTACAAGGCTATTGTTTACCTAATCCAGTCGTTAAATGTAGTTTATAGATGATGTTTACTATTTAGTTAGTTTATACAGTGTAATATTGTAAAGGAATGAAGGTGTGTTTGACCATGGACATGGCCTTATAGACGTCCATTTTTTGCCAACTTTTAAAAACTAAAATACCATTTGGTTGTTTCCTTCATTTTCAGTACTAATCATAGAGATAATAGAATACAATGAGCAAGTCCCATGCAACCCTGTGAACGACGGTGAGACCTCAAATGAAATATAGTAACATCCTCTCTTCTATTTCTGTCTTTATTTAATGGTACTTTTCATTGGTCTTCACAGCTGACTATAATTTCGAGTTATACCTTAAAATTTCAAATTACAAGTCGAAGTTTTGAATTGCAAGTTGAAATTAAGAGTTGTAAGTCGAAATTTCGACTAGCAAATCGAAGTATTGCTATATACATTCTAGATCAACTAAATTACAATAAATTAATTCAATAAGCTATTGCTATGGTGTTATTTATCCATGTTATTACTGAATCTTGCAATAGATAATCGTTTGTGTATGACTGCATATTAATGTCTACAAATTTGCGTTTTCAATGCTCTATAATTCTGGTATATACCTCTTATTTATGTTAACATTGCAATCTGTTATTCGAATTCAGTAATTATTTTTATAATTATGTGTGTAAATAAATATTAATCGCGAGAACGCATACGCATGTTAGGTAAAGTATTACAGTTCTTAAAATTCATATCATAGCTAGCCGTGAACAAAACGGTCCCAAATTTTACTTTTCGTTAAAATATAGTAGAAAAACAATAAAAGTTGTGTGAAATGTCATACTTTTGCAATAAAAAAATCTAAAGAAATAAGACAGTCAATATAGAGGGGTTACTTAAGCTTAAGCCTACTTTCAAAAGCCAGGATGATTTCACTAAATCAGAATCCTTAATTAAAAACCTCCAATTGGACGTGTTTGATTTGAGATTAAATATGAGTGGGTCCAAATGTCTAAATTCGGGAGTATAGTTGGTTGCATACATTCTAATAATATATTATAATAACCATTAAAAGATTTGACGTGTACAGTTGGTAGTAAATACGTACATATATATATACTAAAGTATATCTACGTTATATAATTATTGAAAAATGTTAAGATTTAAGTGTTACGCACTAAGAGGTTGGGTTAGGTTATAGAGGAATGCACCAACAAAGCTTTTATACAATAATTGAATTTGAATTAAATTTTCGATTATTTTGCGTTCGTTTCTTACCGATTACGGAAAACTAAATGAAAACTATTTGAAAACAATTAATAATCAACAATGTCGTACGTTTGAAGCGAATATAATAGCAAATCGAAACTTTTTCTGTACTCAATGTTATTAAACAAATCGAAATGAACAATTAATCAATTAATAAATAATTTACAATGTGTTGCATTACGGACAAACAGGGAGAATGACACCAAAATGTGATTTTCAAATGTCCTGCTTCAATTTGTCTATCTATCTGTAATTACAAACTCATTTAATTGAAATATTATTATGTTGGCAACAAATACGATTTCTGGTAGGTACCAACATAATCGTTATATCAGCGTGACATATCAACTGAGTTAATAATCCAATTCACTTGAAGGAAATGTTGGAAGTATTACATTTTGATGGTCATAAATTTTTAAACTAATTTACTGTCAACAACTTTAAAAATTCTTTGACATAACCACATAAACAGCGTCAGTTAAATGAGTAGAAAACTGCTGACAGTTGGCAGGCGGTCTTACTGTCTTACTATCATTGTACTTATATGTAGGTATTTTGACGAAATAAATCTTACACTTTGTGACAGATAACAGAAGTACAACTTACATTATCAATAAGACAATCTTGGAAGTTCTAAAGAAACAATACCAAGATAAAGACACTGTTGTCATAACCATGCTTTCAGAGTCCTCTAGATAGTATATACTGGAATCAAGTTTATGTACCCATGTTAATAACAGAACCACTAGATGGCGATATATTGTTATAAGTAGATATTATATTAACTTGCTTTAAAAGGGCTGGATGAATCCTGTCAAAATCGAAATTACAGTCGAGATTGTCTCAATAAATTACTTGAAGTTGTTATTGTTTTTAATAATGATAGTAAATGCAGCAGCTAAATAAATATTTATAGAGTAAACTAGTTTATGTTTTTAAAATTACAGAAAGAAAATTTAGATAAAATTAGTGTACCGTAAATATAAAGAACATTCATAAAAAAAAATTATTCTACACTAAATATTTTATTTATTCACCATACCTATGTCGATCAGAAATAAAATTTTTAATACAACGCCCGTTTTCGCTTCATTTATACTACGCTACGGTAAAAATTATTGTTAATTTTGCAGAATATGTCACTGCTTATGTGGTCATTAGGTACGTGTTAAAAAATGTTTAGCATGAAAAAAGATTTAAAGAGTAAATAGAAAACCCATATTTACACATTACGGTACTCGAGGACGAATTTATTAAAAACTCAAAATATACGCATGATATAAAAATAAATATTAAATATAAACCAGTACAAACAGAAACATAAAGGTAGGCACCAAAAAAATATTAACTTATTGAGAAATTCTATGACATAATTTCCTGTTCGATACCTGGTTAACCTAAAATTAGCAATTAAACATTGAATGAATCTAATATAACCTAACTTAGACTGAAATAACCTTACCTAACCAAACCTAAACCGACATAACCTAAGATAAACTAAAACTAGTTAATCATCTACTTCTTACTGCGCTGAGAAACCACTAAATTAACCTAAAATTAGCAATTAAAGATTGAATGAATCCAATTTAACCTAACTTAGAGTGAAACAACCTTACCTAACCAAACCTAAACCGACATAACCAAAGATAACCTGATCTAGTCAATCACCTATTTCTTACTGCGCTCAGAAACCACTAAATTCTATAGCAACAATTACAACGCCTATTTTAATAATAATATAAAACAATTGCAACAATTACTAGATACGATCTTTATTAAAAAACAAATGAAAACCAAGATGCATTGTTACGAAACTAGTAGGTATCTATAATATGTGCAATGATTTTATTTGTAAAAACAGTAGATTTTTGTTTAAACTTATGTAACAAATTAATTATTGTAGTATGATAATTATTCATTAGAGATGCAAATCGATCATAGAAAAATGAAAAAAAAAATTCCATTTGCATGTGTAAATTGAGTGTAAAGTGTCGTTTTATAAAGAAATTATCGTAATTTACTTAATAACAAAAGTGGTGTAGAAACGAATAAATTGTTTTGATTTATATTAACAATTCGGTCAGCTCTTGTTTTAATTTCCATAGTACATTTGAAACCAGTACCTACTTATTACATAATATCTAATTTAATTAGACATAATTTCTAATTAAAAGCGCGTGGAAAAATTATTTTCAAACATTAGTTTACATAATGCAAACATTATTTGCTTAATATTAAATAAATTAAATGGAATTTGTGAAATAGTTTATTGCCACATTAAAACATTTAAAGTTCCTTGATTTTCAATCAGAAAATGGCATTTTCTAAAGTAACGTTTTCTTTTTTTGTCAACTCTATCGACAGGCTACGTAAATTTAGGTAAATATTTAGACAATTTTGAGACTTACTACTTTGAGAAAAAATTAGTATCTAAATCATTTTTAATAAAGTTTACGCAAAGAAAAGACCATTATTATCGTTAAGAATTACAAAGTTCAATTTTTTGTTACATGTAATACGAGATTCCTGTTTGCAGCTGCTAAATGAAAATTTCATTAAAAAAAAGGAAAAACTGTAGAAACTACGAAAGAGTGACATAACAACAGACAGGCGACAGGGTTTTGTTCTGCATCTTAAGAATGTTGAAGATCTAATATTTCTCATAAATGTAAAAAACTAAACCATTAGTAATTATTATTGGATCAAGGAATCGGCAATGATGGTCCTACTTACACATATATATTTATAGGCATTCACATAATTCAACATTATCAGCAAAATAATTATATTTTATTATTAAAATGATCCAAAGCCGAACATCCGGAATATTTATCGCTTAACGTTATTTAAGCATAGAACAAATGAAATAACTTTGATATACATGTTATTTAATACTTAAAGTTGTAACTGTGTATTTTGCCCGTTCATTATTGAAATAAATAAAAAATCAACTTACCTGGTCCTTATATCAAATTGTTTCACAAAAACAAACAACCAATCTGGGTCGTCGACAGCTACCACTCTAACAAAAGGATAATGATAATTTTACACCACCTAGAACTAGAACGTCGAGTGTTTCTTACCGATTTTAGTCTGTTACGCGCAACCCTTACTGCTGTCAAGTCACCGCAGGTGTCGTCACCGTCCGGAAGACCCCCGAGTGCCAAAAAAGGGTACCGCGCCCGCGATCACGCCGTCGTACCGCATACGATGCTACTCCACGATCCTTCAACGAAAGGGAAAGCAACAACAATAATAATATGTAAAACGTTCATCGCCGATCACGGTTTGCCAACAGTTTGCTTGGTCAGTAGCACACGAGATACAACCCAAGAAAAAGTGAGAAAAGAGTGGAGGGTCTACCGGAGAAAGAGATATGTTGACAGACACAGACGTACAATCACAAACACGGGCATGTGCAGCTAGATAATAATGATGATGATGATTACGATAAGGGAACTAACGCATCCAGCGACACCTGCTGAAATAGATAATAGATACGTATTGCGAAACAATTGAGTCTTGTTCGGTTGTCGCGGGCACAACTAACTGCGATAATAAAGTAGACAGACGATTCGAAAAGTGCAACCAGCAAGAAATGTTATGACTTACAGTATCGTACTTGTCACAAACGCTCTATAAACAATGAGGCAGACCCACACGTTCGTTTGCAGTTGATTTGAAGGATGGAAAAAATCCAAGATTACCTTGGTGACGTCACGTCATGCAATTTTAAAAGATGAAGAGGGTAAATGACCGGCCAAGAAGTTAGGTTAAATCCGAGGGGTTATCTACAAAATACGTACACAATGCATTTGCAATCCTTATTAATATTTAGCCACCATAGTTCAACCCTTCTTCAAACGAAAAAAAAATGTTTAAAGGGTCTCATTGGAATCTACTTCCAAATTTCTTTCTAAATTTTTGGAATTAACAGGGGACAGAAACAAATACATAAAAAGTCCAAGATTACCTTGATGATGTCACGTTATGCAACTTTAACAGATGAATAGGGTAAATGACCGGTCAAGAAGTTAGGTTAAATCCAAGGGGTCATCCACAAAATACATACCCAATGCATTTTCAATCCTTATTAATATTTAGCCACTATAGTTCAACCCTTCTTAAAACGAAAAAAAAATGTTTGAAGAGACTCATTGGAATCTACTTCCAAGATTTTCTCCAAATTTTTGGAAATAGCAGGGGGGGGACTTATATATAAATAAGGGGTCATTTTATGGTTTTAATAACGCATGCGTCAGCCGTGCGACCTCTCTCAGCGCAATCTTTTTTATGAACGAAATATGCCGAAATCTTTAATTTGAGGTGCAATATAAGCTAGTAGCGAATAGAGAACCAAACATAGGGATATTCTTTTGTAAAATACAACGTGGTATAGGAAAATTGGTCCAAATACCTTCAACCATCTTTTCATCTAAATAATAAATTTAAAGAAGTCCAGTAAATGTAATTTAAAGCCTTTAAGGCTGGTTATGCTTTGATCAAATGATTTTGATAGTTTAACCAGTTTTGGACAGTCTTCAGAAAATCAGTAGATGTTCAGATAAATGTGATAAAAAAAACGCATTCCACACGTCCAATAAATTATGCGACGTATGTATTCGGTAAAGTTTTGCCTTACCTGTATTTAAACGGTGTATAGATAAGGGTGAATCAATTTAATCATGGAATTTACCTATTGAAATAGATGAAATGGTTGTTTATATCCCATCTAACAAATTACTTCTATTATTTACATAGTAGATAGAAATTTTAATTAAGAATTCTACCTCAATTATTTCATTATCTATAAACATCACCACTTCATTATTTCTAGTAATAATTGCAACGTGCAATTAATAATAGATAGCATTTTAAACAAATGAATACACAAAACTATCGTTAAATTAGTATATACGCATAAAATTGAAAGACAAGAAACTATTTGTTTAATGAAATGCATATTAAATTTAAAATATCTTTACTAAAGAATAATTGGCATTTTATACTAGCAATTCAAACCACCTGCTTCAAAACACAAAATCTGTGAAATAAGAGCAAATAGGTGTTTGATTGATTAGTATTTTTTATGAGTTGTTTTTTTTTTAAGGGCAGTTTAATTTTGCAGTTTTTAAATGTAATTAAAAAAATGCGAAAAGTTTCAATTAAATTTATGTTACAAGACTTATATTCATTTTTATGTATAAATCTTCCTTAATTCTGTAAATTTTCTGCTAAATAAACGTCCAATTCTTGCAGAATTAAAATACAGAAATAATAATGATACACAAACATATTACATGGACCATAATTTAACATCTCTCAGTATTATAATATTGTTACTTGTTTGTTTGCTTTGTTATCTCCGAAGCTACCAAAGGATTCATGACCTCTGAACAACGTCCTTTACAAAAAAAAGCAGAAACTCTAGTAAAACTCTGTATGTATTCGACATTCTAATTCTCAAGCTGCAGGCTTCAACTTGCGAAATAAACAGATATTGTATGTGTACACAATAGAACGGTTAAAAATAAAGTTTTAGAAGAAAATAAATTTCAACAAGTAAATTTTTAATTATTAGATTTTACACATTTGTATCGAGTAATGTACATATGTTGATAAATTACCTATACGACTTGTTAAACAATTAACTGTTAGGTTGTAATTTATTATTTTGCGAAGAATTATAACATATTATTACCTACGTACCATAGGCGGGGAATATTTTTACTATTAGGGGTACATTTATATTGGAATTATACAGTAAAAATGGTATCTTTACAATAACTAGTTCTTCCCCCTGCCCTTGGCCATTTTTATTGCTCCACTATGACGTAGTGTCGGCCATCATTCTTTTCTAATTGTTGCAGTTGTCGGCCATTTTTCTGTTTCAATTGTTGTCGCATTGTCACTGATGTCGGCCATTATGGTTTTTCAATAGATGTCATAGTAATCAATGATTAAAATTTAAAGGAATTGTACGCAACACATCGTACACTTCAGCATAAGAAATTGCTGATACTAACCTTCATTTACGTAATACTACTTTGCCCTGTGCTGACAGTACTCATATTTTTTTTATATATATATATATATAAGTAATATGTTGTTTCAAATTATGTTTTAGTGGTCTCTTTGGCCAACATAATGAAGAATGCTGTTGTCGTTGATGTTATTTTCAGTCAGACGGATATTAAGAAGACATTTTGTAGTTAAAAACATACCTACGTTTTTTGTAATATTTCTTCTAAGCACAAATTTTTCTATATACCGACATAATAATTGTCTTAAATACTGACATTTTCTGTCATACATGCGAGTTTGTCATGACTTTTAAACAAAATAGTGTCGATAGTTGTGAGAGTTATGATAACTTGAAAGAAGTAAAAAATTTCGAAAAAAAAATCTAGTTTGTCTATATATCTACTAGAGACGTGCGAAATGGTTTTTTAAAAGTATTTAAATACAAAATGCAAATGTTTTGTTATTTCAAATGTAAAATACAAAACACGTATTTTCAAAATACGTTTCTCAAGTAAATACATTTTGTAGTACCTATTTAATTTTCTACATTTACTCGTATAGAATATTTTTTAAAAAAGTCTTGCAGGCATTTGCTCATTTCTTTAATATTGTAATTTTTCTAGACCAATAGTGATGTTTGCACTATACCACCAGCTGCGAAGATTGAGTATCTATGAGTCATATTTTTCTGTTTGAAGTGATTGAGATACAGTTTTTCTATCTTTATGTTATAGATAGTTTCTTCAGATCAGCAACAAATAATTCTTCTATGTGGTTCCTTATTTGCCTTTGTCACACATTTTAATTGGAAAAAAGACACTGATGCTAAAATAGTTTGTTTAGTGTGAAAGGTCAGAGCCAAAATAGGATTGCAAATAATTTTATTGATGTAAAATCAAAATCAACCATTTTATATCAAAATATTTACAACCCCATCTTGTTTCTGACCTGTTATATATTGTAATAAGAGAAAGAAATGGAATCCGTAGTTTCTTTAGCTTTGGGTTCATCTAATAGCGAAGTTTTTCGAATCGTTTTCTAAGACTTTTGGATTATACGCATTTATTAGCACACCAGAATATCTTTACACAGCTGGCGTATATCTATTCGATATTGTTTTGCGGGCTGTTTTGTCGTAATTCATAGAATTTCGTAGTTCCTTGCTAAGGGTACGATAAGTGGTGATTTGGCAGGCGCTGATATCAATTTGGAACTTCAAAATTCTATGGATCATGATATTGAACCCGGAAAAGAATATCGATCCAATATTTTAGATTATTCATTTCCAAGGAGTTTAAAATTTTTTGGGCTTTCAGTTAAAGAATTAGAAGGCATTCATGGAATGCCTCTTTGTACCCTTTTTAAACTTGTAACACCTTCAATAGCCAATGTGAGCAACTTTCATTCGTTTTATATAATGTTTCATCGGTGACACTAGCAAAACTTAACGCCAAAAATGTATTTTGCATTTTACAAATAGAAAATACATTTAGAAAAGTATTTAAAATAAAATACAAAATGCTTTTCTTAAAAAATATTTAAATGCAAGATAAAAAAAGGTATTTTTTATTTTGTATTTGCATATTAAATGCAACTATTTCAAATAAAACACATCTTTGATTTCAACCATGTATTATCCAGACATAGGAACAAAGAACATTAACTCCGTGGACACTTTTGTGGATCTCTTTCTTCAAACAGTGGTAAAGTTTCTTTTTTATTATATTTAGTTTTAAAGCAAACTAAAAATTTCAAATATAACTAATAACGTTTTGTTCCAAGATAAGAATATATTAAACTCGTTAAACTATTTGCTCTTGCTGTTGCATATAATAAAATTGAAGACCTGGAAAAAGTCTAAATAATTCATAATACTTACTTAATACATCAACCCCAATGTAAACTTCGGTAATAATTAATACGGCTTCAGTTAGTAGGTAACAAGTCGAAATCAACTATGCCAATTAGCAGCTGTGCAATTATTACTGGCGCAGTTGGTAGTACAGTTGGTAGATGTTAATATAACCGGAAGGGAAAATACATAATGTTACGTGAATTACGTGTAACTCCGGCATTTCGTTAAGCTACAGATAGCGTGCTGCCGCTTCTGGTCAACATCGCAAAGATGATACTATTGCATAAAATAGTAATAAAGTAAGCCAAGGAAACCTTCCTTTATACTTTTAAATAAACATTAATTGTATCAATAGTAGATAAATGAAATGGGGCAGAGTGTTGAAGAAAATATTCTATATAGATACTAATCTATTATACAAAGCGTTCATAATCATCATTATCGTAAGGTCGTCAGTCTTAAGAGTTGTTGGACACGTACCTCCACTCTTTCCTATCCTGAGCTAATCTTCGCATTTCCCTAAAACTAGAACAACCCATATCCTTAACTATTTGCGACCAGTAATCTAACCTAGGTCTACCTCTACTCCTCCTAACTCCTGTTCCTGCTTCTAATATGTCTCTGATTAGACCTTCATGCCTGAGAAGGTGTCCTACCAACCCATCTCGCCTATTTCTTATTGACTTCCATAGAGTCCTTTGTTCTCTTATTCTTTCTAATACCTCTTCATTTCTAACCTTTTCTATCCACGTTATCCTCTTCATTCGCCTATAACATCACATTTCGAACGCTTCTAACCTTTTCTTTCCCGCCGCGCCCACTATCCATGTTTCGCACCAGTACAACACCGCGCTCCAAACATACGCCCTTAACAACCTTTCTCGACTTTCTAAATTAACCGTTCGCGAGCATAGAAGTGACTTCTTTTTATTAAAGGTGACACGACCATGCTCTATCCTCTGCTTTATATCCCTACTACTCCTTCCGTCTTGACTTATCTGACTTCCTAGGTATCTAAAATCAGCACTAGTTCTAATTTTTCGCCTCCTGTCTTTATATTCGCTCTTTTTCTACATTTTCTTCCCTTGCATACCAGTATTTTATTTTTACTTTTATTTATTTGCATACCGTATTGTTTTGTCAATATCGCTTCCATTTTATTTAAAGCTATCTCTAAGTCTTCCTTGCTAGATACTAATACTGTTATATCATCTCCAAATCTAAACATACTTTTGCCCCTGTCTCTATAGTTGTACTGTCTTTAATGATGTTGATCGCGCCTTCGATGTATAGATTAAGAAGTAGCGGTGAGAGTGTGCATCCCTGTCTGACTCCCTTCCTAATATTTACTTCTCTACGTTGCAACCCTAGCTCTATAACTGCCTGTTGTTCTTTATACAAACTAAGGATCAATCTTCTATCTTTGTAACTCATCCCTACATTTTTAAATATATTTTACATCTTGTCCCATTTAACATTGTCAAAAGCCTTTTCTAAATCTACAAATCCTATGTACGCACTCTTTCCTGTTGGTAACAAAATCAGCTGTTACAGTTTCATATTATGAATTGATGACATCGAAGCTTAACAATTTATTTTAAACTAGCTTCACCTACCTATAATTCAGTTTGTGACTATTACAGTCATATTTTATCAATTTGTGACCTATTTATAAGCCTTATTAAACTCTACAACTTTTCTATAAATTTCACAACGTTTGTATAACAAAAGCATCTGTTTTACCATTTGTTCGTCGACTTAGGTAGCAGAATTGACCTCCACGAAGAGCCCTTTTACTTTAACAAAATAATATAGAGCCTATGTCGACCCTACAGGTTCGTTCTAAATACTGGTTAAGGAATTTTTGAAATCGAATGAGTAGTTTCGGAGATTATCTCCTACATCCAAACTTACAAACTCTACCTCTTTATAATATGGAGTAAGAGAGTTGAAGCAGTGATGTCACGCATTGAGGGAAGTTGGAGACGTTGCAGTTAATTATTATTATTGTTTTGGCACGCTTGGAATTATTGATCACCATGATTTTTGAATGAGAAAGGTAACAACAGTCGTTACGGTATCAATAAATAAATAATCAATGGATTAACCAAGTTGTAGTAAAGGTTCGAAACTTTTATGCTAAATACCCGCGGCGCACTAGATTATTATTTGTACATGTAAAAGATATAAAAAGTGTCCCATTTAGTGATAACATAAATACATATATAAGTTTACGTGATTCATAGAAAGTTTGCTGGACTTTACGTCGTCCATAAACGGCTTAGAGGTAATCGCATAGATGTGCAAATTTATGTTAATAACCTCTAATAAAATAAGCAACTGTTTATTACAGTTAATAAGCAGATGACCGGCATTTTTGAAGGTTGTTTTTCTAATAATTAAGTAATTTTTTGTCTCTTTAAGAAAACCCATCAGATGAATGAACAATTGTCACATAAAACCGTCCCATTATAGCTCAACGTAAAAAAACATTATTAAGGTAATCGTATTTTATCGCATAAGCGTCTCACGAGCAGCACAGGGTCACTCCTGCTCTTTTGTGAAAGGAAACTACCATAAAACTATTAAGAGATTTCGTTTACGTCATCCACATAGTGTGTACGAACCAATCCAAGAGGTAATGGTAACAGCACGTCGGTTACATAACAACATTAAAAGCACTTTCTACAGATTTCCTATACAGTAGAGTCACTCCTTTGATCTAATCTAAAATGCAGGCGTTTTCCATAGGCGGTTATAAATCATCTTTTTTGTACGCTGGACTGCGGTATACGAAGATTGTTCAATAGCTTTACTAATATGTATAGATACGGAACATATGTCTACTTCACGATAACACCCAGTGCAATACAGAGAACTCGTAGATGAAGTAATGAAGCATCAGAAGGAAGGGGGTATACACTATGTTTGATCAGAAACATTAAGAAAGGAGAAGGTACATGAAAAAGAAATGGAATGAGCCATTTGGAACCACTCAGTGATACACAAGAACACGAGGGTAATGACCTTACTTAATATATTCACACTCAACTTATTTTTGTATTTTGTGGTAGTAGCAGTAACTTCGCCAATCGAATATAGTAAGTACGGAGTGCAAGCTACCACATGTGCAATTGACCTGTCTGTCTACCAGCTGTTGCGAAGGTCACAAGTGGGTATGTATGTTTCGTCACTTAACGCTGCCAAACTTGAAACTGTTCTGATTCATTGACGATCCGTCAACTGGGATACTTATTGTGCTTTCTTCTTGCACCCCCTACGTTGCGGCGCTATCACGAGATGCAGTCTATACTTCATCCAGATGGTATTTTGGAAATATTCCGAAATACTGATCAGATATAGTATATCTGAGAATTGACTGTATGGCATACAGTGCAGTATAAGTTATTCATCAGTGATTTATTGAAACTAGCAGTCATGGATCCTGATTTTGACTTCACCAGATCCTTCAGCACGCCGTAGACAATTTCGATAAATCGTTGACCAAATTAATGGAACTATTTAAGAGCCAATTGACATAGTATGATCCCTATCGGATCTTGTACCTGCAGTACCCTACAGGCTGTCCAATTAGGAATTAAAAATGACAGTATAATCATTAATTATACATATAAAATACCCTCAAACAATTCGTTTGAGGTTCATGACACATAATTTTCTATTCCACCTTAACATTTGGTTAGCCTGTTTTCTTAGTTACCAAGCCCGACTTGAAAATGCAAGATTTTTCAGACCGCTGCTGCAGATACACTATGAGCTCCTACCTTTTTTTGGGAACTTGGTATGTCATACTTGCTAATACCTAAATTGGTCAAACATGCCATGGGTCTTGACCAACATTCGATTTAGCATCTCAAGCTATTCCCTTGAAGCCTCAACTGTTAGCTCTTTAAGGGGCAGGAGGTTCAGGTAAACGGGTATCTTAAACCATATCCAGGAGAGGGGTTTGGTACCTGAACAACGTGGTTTTTTATTGCTAAAACCATGAAGATCTTTTTATTACTGGAGCATTAAAAGGTTGTAGAAATGGATCAATATCTATTACCTTAACTTTTAACTTAACTTTCGGCTGTTTCTTTCCTACCTACCAGTAACGCTGGTGGGCGGGCAGTCCCTCCCGACTACGCCGGAAGGTAGGGCGGAAGGCCCTCTTCAGCCTGCATTCAGGAATCGTGGGAATAGGTGGGTGGTGGTTCGGGTGAGAAAGATGAGACGGACGAAATGAAGACAGAAGAGAATAAAAGATTATCTGTGGAATATTACTGCCTCAGCATTTGCCTAAGTGATCCTAGGAAACCACAGAAAAACTTGGACCAAGGCAGACGGACCCGGAATCGAACCGGCGTCCTCCCGAATGCTAAGCAATGGTCTAAACCTCTAGGCCATCCCGCTCGGTTATCTATTACCTACGTACATAGAATGGCCAGACTGAAGATGACAATTCATGTAGTTTTCAGTTTAATATCAATAATGGTATTCTAGGAGAAGCCAATGTTAAAACAAAGGCAGACAGTGAGAGGAAACTGAGGCCAAAAATTTCTAAAATAAATTCATATGGTTTATGGCCAGCACTCTACAGAAACGGGAAGAAAACTACTTTGTAGTGTACCCGTAACCCATAACCCTCAAATACAATTACGAAAACGGAAATTTCTACCACAAAGGGGAGACCTCGTAATTTTGTATTCAAGGAATTTCTCATAAAGAATTTTATTTGTCAAAATAGGAAATCCTAACATGAGTAGAAAAGTTTATTGGTATACCAAACATACCTTAACATATTCATACTTTTGTGTAGAGGAGCAATATTGAAAATCATTATGTTCAACATATTTTTTATTACACAAACTTGTACAAATATGTAGTGTTACTTACATGCGTATTATAGCGTTAAATGTATTGTGTATTTACCTATGCAGATCATATTTATAGTGTTTGCCATTCACAAATACCTAGTGTTTGTTTTTCCGCTACAATTGCGCAAAATTCTTTTAAAACTTGTTCAAGGAAAAGCCAGGACGTCAAATAAAAATGTATTTTTCGCAGCATCTTTGAAACTTCTATTGAAAATCTGACTAATTAGTAAGCAGATAAGTGAATGTAAACAGCTTTGGGATTTCCGGTTAACTTCTTTTAGGATTTCACAGTAGAATGACCATAAAACAAGAGTCTTTGGCCTGTGTAAGAGTCCGAAGATCTTTAATGGACTTGTAGTCCAAATTATAACGCCAAATAATGGAACGCTCACAATGAAATCGTTTTGAGGGGAGTGAACGAATACTATTTACACCAGTCAAATGGGAGGAGCCTAAAAAACATGGCCGCCTATGAGGGAAAATCTTTCATAGTACCTATATAGCGTGTCGTACAATTGTGAACTTTTTTGAATGATATAAAATTATTAATATTGACACAATATGTAACTGATCCAATAAGGTTCATGACAAAGAATCTTTTGTTGAAGATGAATGCATTTTTAATGCTGGTTACATCACAAAATTTGGAGAAAACAAATTCGAAAACGAACCTTAAGTTGTAGTCTTACTTTTATTCCAAAATTTAATCGAAACCTCTTCATAATTTCCTTATGGCCTTGAATTTCAATGAGAGAATCTTACGACAGTATAAATATATTCTAAGCAGAAGGTTCACTTTCTTGGCATGCCCTAAAATCCCCCTTCTGTCTACGCTCGTCCACTTCCTTTACGCGCTCCCCGATAAGCAAGGGATTTCTTGTACAGTATCCCCAGTTGTATTCTGTATTCATTTTGGTGGTTATTGAACCGTCCTGGTATACAGCAGCTCAGCGCAGATAAAGTTGATTTATGACCGCCTGCAAAATATACAATATCTTTGTACTGGGGATACTATCGTCGGTTGAAGAGGACCCTAGTTTGTCCTAGAACGGCCTGAGGTAGAGGGGTTTTAGTCGGTAGGTCCGAGGACTTCTTCCTCGGGAATCCGACACTACCCAGTCGTACAGACGGCTGGGTGTCTTTTGAAGATTTTCCCTCTTTTAGGAAAACATAAAAAAAATACTAAGGTCGTATGATTCACTGTTAAATTGGAAACTCATTTTTGGAAATAATTACAGTAATTCAACAAGTGCTTGAAATAGAATAAGGAAAAAGAGTTTTTTAACACACTTTAACAGCATATCTATTAAGGTATCTCTGTTTTATGCCATACATTTCACAACCTCTACAGTTATAATTTCATCAATTTTTAAATTACGAATTTTCAGTAAAAGCAAAAGATACATTTATGTATTGTAAATCGATAATGAACTAGCTAAAAAAGATAATTATCGGTACAGGTTTTTTATAAATTTCACTGTTGCAAAGTAAAACAATTCGATAATGCTGATGAAACTTGCCCCGAAGAAGGCTGACATAATACCTCCAAATGTACCTGAAAATGTACAGATTTTTAACCTATAAAGTAATTGCTTCATACAGGTAGTTTAGAATAACACGAAGCTTCATATGTGCGAGATGCATTGATACTGTACGTCTAGAATACGTTGACTCGACTGTTATTTTATTGATTCTAACCATAGAGCTCCAGATAGAATGTAAAAGGTGACAGTCAATGTCTTTAAGAGTTAGAAAGGCAGAAATAAATGGAAGGGCTGAGCCATGTCATCCAATATTAAGGTTCATGTCATTCTAAATTACCTCTACCATAATACTTACTAACTAAATCATACCAATGGTAGAGAATATCTTTATGAACAAATGAGAACGTTGGTTTGTCCAGGTAAATGTAAATCTTTGAATAATTTACTTTCCTATTCCTAAAAGTTAAAGGTAACGATTAACCAGATTTATATGATAATGAGTGATCACCGAAAATACATTCTTCCCTGACCACAGCGTAAATCTTGAAGGGAACAAATACAAGAGAAAATGCGTTTTTAAAATTAATTTACTCTTTAAAACGCCCACAATTGAACTTAAACCCCTTTTTAACTATTCCTAAGCCCTTTCTAGAGAAAGCTTTTGACAATGTTAAATGGGACAAGATGTTAAATATACTTAAAAATGTAGGGATGAATTACAAAGATAGAAGAGTGATACTTAGTTTGTATAAAGAGCAACAGGCAGTTATAGAGCTGGGGATGCAACGTAGAGAAGTAAATATTAGGAAGGGAGTCAGGCAGGGATGCACACTGTCACCGCTACTTTTTAATCTATACATCGAAGACGCCATCAACATCATTAAAGACAGTACAACTGTAGGGATAGATGTGCAAGGGCAAAAGATTAGTATGCTTAGATTTGCAGATGATATAGCAGTATTAGCATCTAGCAAGGAGGACCTAGAGATAGCTTTAAATAAAATGGAAGCGGTACTGACAGATCAGTACTGTATGAAAATAAATAAAAGTAAAACTAAAATACTGGTATGCAAGGGAAGAAAAAGTAGGGAAAGAGCGAATATAAAGATAGGAGACGAAAAATTAGAAGAAGTGGCTGATTTTAGATACCTAGGAAGTCAGATAAGTGAGGATGGAAGGAGTAGTAGGGATATAAAGCAGAGGATAGCGCAGGGTCGTGTCGCCTTTAATAAAAAGAAGTCACTTCTATGCTCGCGAACGGTTAATTTAGAAATTCGAAAAAGGTTGTTAAAGGTGTATGTTTGGAGCACGGCGTTGTACGGGTGCGAAACATGGACAGTGGGCGCGGCGGAAAAGAAAAGGTTAGAAGCGTTCGAAATGTGGTGTTATAGGCCGATGATGAGGATATCATAGGTAGAAAAGGTTAGAAATGAAGAGGTATTGGAAAGAATAGGAGAACAGAGGACTCTATGGAAGTCAATAAAAAATAGGCGAAATAGGTTGGTAGGACACCTTCTCAGGCATGAAGGTCTAGTCAGAGACATATTGGAGGCAGAAGCAGAAGTTAGGAGGGGTAGAGATAGGCCTAGATTAGATTACTCTTCTCAAATAGTTAAGGATGTGGACTGTTCTAGTTTTAGGGAAATGCGAAGTTTAGCTCAGGATAGGAAAGAATGGAGGTACGTGTCCAACCAGTCTTAGGACTGATGACCTTATGATGAAACCCTTCGTTAACCATTACCAAGGTTTAACTCCTTAATAGAATTACTAAAATCCTACTGAAAACTGTTTTCTTCTACAATAATTCATTCATAATTGACAAAACTAACTGGAAAATCTAGTAATAAATTTATTAAATATTTAAAAATTTGCACCAGTTTATTACGTAGAAACATCCCCCAACTCCTTATTGAGCTGCTATCAAATTTTAACCCTTTTTAACGTTTCTTAAAAACCCCTACATTTGTCTTCATTGCTTCATAAAGCAAAGTTTAGGTACCAGGTTCGTTCTTAACTCTTATTTGAAGAAACTGATTTTAGGCTTTCAATACAAATGAGATATTATTCAGAAAAAATATTTGTAATGGCCTAGATTTGAAGCCGCAGCTGTTTCAGTAAAATCATTCCAGTAACTCTCTGCTGCTTTTCAATTTTAATAATCATTATCATCAAAAATAGATAAATAATGATTGAATATTATTGTCTAATTAGTCTTCGTCTAATTAGCGATAAATCCAATAAGTCACGTCGTAATTCATTAATTTCAAAATCGACAAATTACTGTAGTACTAGTAGGCGTTGCAATAAACATTAATCAAAAACATGGTGCAAGCATAGATGATGAGAGAAATGAATAACAGTTATACAGACAATTTAATTAATTAAAACTACCGATAGCTTTTTGATTTTGATCGATGAAAAATTTACCTCATAAGTACTTGTAGTAGATAGAGTAAATAAAATAGAACTACGAACATCTATTTATCAATAATTGCTGAAAATTGGATGAATAACGTTAAAAATTAATTCTGTTTAGAGTAGCAACTTCCTTTAGAACGAATTACCTATTTCCGGTTGAGCCGGAAGTAAAAATCAATTAACTTATTTTTAAAAAATACGTAAGTACATGTCCTTGGGTTTTGTCCTTATTATAATTATGACCCATATGGTGTTTGCTGAGAAAAATATAGAGCAAGGAATGAACCGGGGGGACACAACACTAATTGAAACATGGTTTTACACTGGCTGCCTTTTAGAGCTTAAAATACTTGTTTTTGTTGTTATGAATAAATAAAGGTTTCAGATGATGTGTCAGCTTCAAATTGGTTAAGAATAAATGATGTTTCATTACTTTATACCACTAACATTTTTATATAATGAAAGTAAAACAAAAATCGATCAAATAATTATGTACCTTATCGTAATAATTGCATAGCATCAGGTGATAGTATAGGAGTTGATGTAAATCATGAGGCAGACAGCATGATCTATTGTGATAGCTTCGATATCAATTCGATTTCGCCAAATTTCAGAAAATCTAAAATTGATATTGAAACCGAATGATGAGGATGCGTTGATAGAGAAGGTTAGAAATGAAGAGGTATTTGAAAGAATAGGAGAACAGAGGACTTTATGGAAGACTTCATAAGAAATAGGCGAGATAGACTGGTACAGGCCTGACGCTGGAAGCTGGCGGAAATTTTAAAATGGCGTGGATGCGCGGTGGCAAAAGTAGGCAGTTTTAGGTATAAAGACTGAAGCCCTCATTCTTCAGTATTCCTATCAGGGGCGTAGTTTAATATTTAAAAATAGGGATCAGTGAGCAAGTAATAGACAGACAAACAGAAGAACTAATTGTTGATGTTGGTGACAGTAATAGAGATCCCCATGATGAGAGTGAATGTGAAACCTAACAAAAAGCAATAGGTTAATTTTTTCTTTTTGATAAGTCATGTTTTTACATTATTTTCTAGTACGCTACTGTCTGTATTAATACTATAATTTACGCCTCCTGAAAGCTTATTTCTGTATCGCTTCCAAGTGACTTACCCAAATAGGTCATAAATGGGCAAGTACCAGCGCGACCGCTCGCCAGCTTCCTTCGTCAAAACTGTAGGACACCTTCTCAGACATGATGGTCTAGTCAGAGACATATTAGAGGCAGAAACAGGAGTTAAGAGGAAGAGGTAGACCCAGATTAGGTCACAGTTCACAAATAGTTAAGAATGTGGATGTTCTACTTTTAAGGGAATGCGAAGATTAGCTCAGGATAGGAAGGAGTGAAGGTGCGCATCCAACCAGTTTTGGGACTGATGACCTTGTGATGATGATGATGTCTTGTCTTATGATGTATATGGTAAATGTAACCTACCTATACTATCAACAGACGATATGAAGTCATTACGATACACACATAATTAATTATTCCATGGATTTGATTCAAGTAACAAATGTTTTGTAAATATATTCATATATATATATTAAACTCTCAAAAGGATAGAAGGTACAAAGCCATGTATCAATCTGTCCTGTTTTAGGCCTATCTATAAAAGTTTTAAATGAAGCAAAATGGTTGTCTTAGCAATTACTAAATTTGTGGAGAAAAGTGCATGCCTGGTGCATCCGCCATTTTGATAATTAAAGTGTATACATATTATTTATGATGCCAAGAAGCTAATTTAATTCAAAATATTAAGAAAAGTGTTTTTACCGAGTATCCGTGAGAGTGTCCAAGTCGATGAACAGATTGTACGTGGTGTCGCTGCACGGTGGATAACAGTTACACCTAATGGCGTCAGGCTCATCAAATTCACTTGTTTCAAAATCATCGCTTATCACTTGAAATGTTCGAAATTTAGCTGCAATAGATTTTTTTAATAACTATATCTAAACAGTTAAACAAAAAGAAATACTGAAGTATATCAATTAAAATTACAAGGAAAAGACTGTTCCTATTAATGTTTGTGGGTGAAATAGGTTAAGGTGAAAATTTGAAAAAGTGCTCCAAAAATGGATGTACGTGTCCAATCATTCTTCGGGCTGAAGACTTTATATAATGTAGATGATCGTAGAAACGGGTGAGTAATGAAGCATAGACCGTAGATAAATGACTGAAATATCTGTGGATTATTAATATCCCAATATGTGCTAAATGAGCCAAAATAACCAAAGCAAAACTGAAACGAATCGAGGCGGTGCCTTCTCGAATGATATGCTAATATAAGCTGTTTAATTCAAGATGACCATTGAAGAAACATATAAACAATCTTTCCTTCTGGTTATTGTTTGACTTTGACCGCTAACCCTTGACCAGCAATTCTGAATGAATTGGTAGTACAGTCTACACCTTTTCCCCACTGGTTATCTTGAATTATACAAATGTACAGTCCTGACGCTCGAAGCTGTAGGAAATTTTAAAATGGCGTGGATACGCGGTGACAAAAGTTAGCAGTTTTAGGTATAACAATTACAGCCCTCTTTCTTCAGCACTCCAGTCAGGGGCCTAGATTAAATATTTAAAAGCAGGGATCAGTTCATTCGGTTCGTTTACTTGTTGTAGATATTTAAGGTTTATATAAAAATCTAAATGTTATGTTAGATAATGAACAAGTACTAGACATACAAACAGAAGTACTGATTGTTGATGTCGGTGACAGTGAATGAGGAAACTAACTACAAAATAAACAAAAGCATTTGGTTTATTTTTTCTTTTATAAGTTATGTAGCCACCCCGTGTGTAGTCGTAGTAAGAGCTTCTTTATTATTTCCTAGTACTACTACTGCCCTATCTGTATTAATACAATAAATTACGTCTACTGAAAATTTATTTATGTATCGGTTCGGAGTGAAGTTACTGCGCGACCGCTCGCCAGCTTCGTTCGTCCGACTTGTACAGTCTAACTGCGCACTGAGCACCGCGTCCCAGTTCGCTCCGCGCATGACGTCACGTCGCGATTCCAACTATGCAATTCCGTAATGGTAATATACATCTCTCGTTTAGTAATACCGGATTCACGTCAAAAGGCCAAAAAGGAAGACAAACTAAAATCTACATGCTGGATGGTTCAAAATAGTTGACACATCAAACAACTGATAATTGTAGCCACTAAACCAGGAAGTATCTTAACAAAGTGAGTTGAACGGTATGTCCCACATGACCAGCAAGTGTTTAGTTATATTACTAAATATCTAAGCACATAGTTTTAGTTTCATTTTATGATTCTGATATTTTCGTATGCGACATACTATGTATTTTGTGTAATTGTTTATGAGACTACTGAATAACGTACATTCGTGTTTGTAAAGACATTCAGAATGTAGCAACGTGCACTGGGGATATGTGAAATTAATGTGCTCGACGTATATAAATGGAACACAACCACAAACTTTGTATATCATGTCTAACTTGCACTCAAAGACGCATTTATGGTATGAAGTGCCCTTAACCGAACATCGTCTCTGAAACAATAAAAAAAATTGTAAAGGTTAGGTAACAAGTAATGTCTTAAACGTGTAATTCCTAAAGTAACACCTAACACTCTACTTTACCAAATACGTTATTAAGTACGAAAGTTATTCATAATTAAAGAGATAAGTAAATAAGTGGGGAAAAAAGAAAGGTTTAGCATATTTTGAGCCACTAGTTGGCACAACTGGGGTGAACTTATATCAGTTAATTGCTAGAAGTAAATAGAGCTAAAAATCGTCATGAATAAATGGGAAGAAGAATCGCAAGAGTCGCTGCGCGATAAACTACTGCGCATCAAGTCTGGTGTTGTTTATTGTCAAACACAAATCTATTTCGCTTCAAATCGGATGCGCATTGCCTTAATGACTTGATGAGCCCAACTTCTGGACGCTCTAACGGCTCACACTGTCCATTTCGACATCCCGTTGTTTAATAAATAAAAATAATTTCGCCCATAACCTCACAATTTAATTTAACGATGGTAAACCCGTTTCAAGTTTCCCCAACGTTTGGTGATCCGTTTTCTTTGCCTTTTGCAATGATGATTCTGACAATATCTATTCCCGAATAAATAAAAGGAATAGTCAAAACTATATAAACCGCAAAACGTTATCGGTGAAGGCTGACACCTGACATGGTGCTAAATTTGAACTTGTAGCAGGAAAAGTTCAAGGCGCATCATCAGTAAGAATCTTTAGTACCATAAAACCAGTACAAGATGCAAGGATCCTAAACCCAGTGATGCAAAGAGCTGAAAGGACATCTTAACGAGTAGGTGGTCCTTTCCCAGCTAAGATTTTAATACGTGCCTTGAATTAACCATTTTGGACTAGAGTCAGTAAGAAAATTCGAAGCTGAAGCATCAACGGAAACAGTCACGTTCATCGTGTTCTGGGATTTTGCAATTAATTTATAGTGATGCGAAGATACTTGCCCTCCCACTGAACAGATTACAAAATAAACCTTAAACAATTGAACAGGTGACACCTTCTTCTACCCCTCTTCTCCCGTTTGAGCTCAATTTTAACCTTCATCAGATTTTCTGATGTGATGCTGTCTTGACTCGGACCTAAAGGCCGGCGTCGGCTAAGTTGCTTCCTAACGTTTCGCTACCACTAGTTGCAAGCTTCTTCAGGGGTCTTTCCATTTCCGAACGATCATCTACTAGCCTTGAAAATCTTTACCAATTTGTCAGAAAAATTCGCAAAATACACTTATCTGCTTCTCTAGAAAAAAAAAACTTTTGGGTGTTTCATTCCCACCAGCCACTAAAACTGATGGACAGGCAGTCCATCCAGATTACGCCGGAAAGTAGGACGGAAGGCCCTCTTCAGCCTGCTTTCAGGAATCATGGGAATGGGTAGGTGGAGGTTCGGGTGAGATTGTTTAGGTGGACGAAATGAAGACAGAAGATAATGAAAGATTATCTGTGGAATATTACTGGAACAGCATTTGCCTAAGTGATCCAAGAAAACCACAAAAAGACTTGGACCGAGGCACACGGATCCAGGATCGAACCGGCGTCCTCTCGAATGGCGCTCGGTGCTTCTAATAATCATTAAACGATCTTCGCGGAAGAGTTTGTAAAGCATATTGATTCTTTATTTCTTTACATTAAATAGAATTTTAAATAGCCACTGGTTTTTGATGTTGAGAGACCGCGAATAATAATACTCCTTTTTGCACTTCTACATATAAAGAAAAAAGAAATAATTATAAGTACGTTAATAGTACACTTACAATATTCAGAGGGACCACAGCAATATCAGGGGTGGCCTCCACAACTTCAATGCCAATTTGTAAATGCACTGCAGTACCCGGACTTGCATAAGCTTCCCTAAGACCTCCTATACTTCTATCAGGAAACATACCCGGCTTAAATATCTGAATCTGAAGCAAAAAACTAAATTTCTAAAAACTAATTTTAAAAGATAGTAGAAATCTAGAAATGTGGCATAATTAATATTTAATATTTTTTAATTGATAATCCAAAACTGGCACGTCCTCCGACTGCATTTTTATTGACTTATTCTACTCCAGTTTGGACAAGAACTTCGTCAATGTCCCGTTGGATCGGGTATGAGAATTTCACGAGAATCTTGCCAATAAGTCTTGTTTTTGGTCTTCACTTTATTCATTTAGCTTTAATCTTGGTCTTTTTTAATATGGAAAGTAAAGACACGACAAGAGGAATATCCAAAGAAAAAAATATGCGTTTTAGCCTTACGTATGCGCCATCTTGTTGATCCTCTAAATACTTGTCCTCTTTATGAAAAACAACAGATAGTTGAAGTCCAGCTGAATTCTTTTGCAGACGATGTTTCTTATCAATTTTAAATCTGGAATGGTAAGCATCTTTGTATTCTATTTAGCCTAATAAACAAGATGGCGACAGTAGTAGGGTGTTTGTACACCGTAGAGCAGCTACTTACTCATTATTGTCCCTGATAGAACAACAGAACTGGTCGGATCCAACATGCTGAACAAAGACGTTCTTACAACTAATGTTTTTGTTGTTCCACGAACAATTTTTAATAAAATCCGAACATGACGGAGACAACTGAGAAAACACATTTTTATTAACTTCCCATTAGGAAGTTATTGTAATTGGGTCGAAAAGTGAAATCGGAATTTTCATTATATTTCCACGTTTTAACATATTAGTAGCATGCTAGCCAATTTTTTTGATGATGTGTGTATGTACGTACGTACGTACGTACGTACGTATGTACGTACGTTCGTATGTCAGCATTTTTTTCGTTTTCGATATCTCAAGAACGGATTGAGATATCGCCCTCAACCAAAATTTTTTCGAAAGATATTATCATAATGAAGATCTGAAAGAAATTTGAACGAAATCGGTCAAGCCGTTTTTTTTTTATAAAAAAAAAACGAATTAATTACAAACAATTTAATTAAAATACGTTCTAATCTAATCACAACAATGAAGTTACGGAATCAATAATAACGAAATATCATTATTCAAGACAGGGAATAACATATTATAATAACATATTATAATAAAAATTTGTTTATAACAAAATGAATTGTTATAAACAATCGATAAACAATAAAAAATAGTATTTACCAATTGACTGATGCAAGTACTCTATCAATTCGGTTTTCTCAGACGAAATACTGTTTCTTATGGGTTTATAAAATGACGAACTCTCAAACATTGTTTGTTATTTATTATTGTGCCGCGTTTTTTTCAAACTTTAGAAACGAATGTACTTTACAATAACTGTATTATCTAATGGGAAGTTAGTCGTATTAGCACCGACCAAAATGTGCTCAGACCAATTTTTAACAATAGCATGCAATGGAACAAGTACATTACAGTAAAAGTTCCTTATTCACGGTTTCCTTATTCGCGTTTGTTTTCATTATTCGCAGGCGGAAAAATTGCAACCCAGTTCCAGTATTCGCGGTTAAAAATTTCATTATTCGCGGTTGTAATCGGTAAACAGAAAAGAATTCAGTGTCATTTATTAAGAGGATTGACCGCAATAGATCGCTCGTGCCTAATGTGAATTTTTCCGAAAACATGGTTTCTATTCTAAACACTGTGATTTAACACTGCGAGATAAATATGTGATTTTTTGTATGGTAACAGACAAAGATTCACACTAACTCGCTACGTTTTTTGTTTTTAATAATATGGTCACTAAAAGCTTTTACAAGTGCTTAAAGTTGATGCTTCTTCTAGGACACGTATTTTCAATAGACATTAAAAAATTAAGAAATGGCCTTCGACAGGCTTTAGAACAAAGCTAAATGTATCTTACTACAAAATTTCAAACCTCTGCTTTAAATATAAAACTCATGATATCTAAAACTGATAAGCATGTTTTTAATCTACGGCGCGTGTACCACTGAATCTAATGTAAAACTAATGTATCGACATCTTTTGAAGAGAAAAAGATTCAGTGTTATTTTTCAACGTATCAGCATCTTTTGAGTACTATTGGCTCGTGCCGAAGCGACTTTTATAAAAGATGTAACCGAGTGGAGTAATTTCAAAATTCAAAACAAGAAAAAATCACTAAATTTTTTAAACTCTTGCCTAAAGCTGATTATAACGATCAATTTTAATTGCGAATTTATCAATACATTGATTTTATTTTGATACATATTGGTTTTATTTTGGAACCTTAGAACGTATCCCCTATG
>NW_020438955.1:693238-695105 GCF_000699045.2 Agrilus planipennis
TTTAAACAACTCTTTATGACTTTATCGTGGTAATTAGCACTCAAGGTCCGCCGCCGTTGGGAGGCAATTGATGTATAATTAGGAGGAAATTCGACATACCGAAAATTTTAACCCTAATTAAAAAGAGGTATATGGGGGAGGGGGGGGGGCTAGGCATTATCCGACGATCTTATGATGATTATGATGGCCCACTAATCATAAACAATACTATACAAATAACAATTCTAGTAATACCAAGGCTCAACAATTGAAACAGCAAAGTTCACTTTTAATGGACAACCTAAAATTCCAGCAGCTTTTGAATTGCCAGTGGACCTATCCGAGAACTAGATATATTTAAGATTTTGAAGAACTGGTTGACAAGATAAGTTTTTAGACTTATTCATCTTGATATTGTCTCGTTGTAGGGATGCTGTTGTTAAACATACATACAATTTAGACATCTTTTAGAAGTGAGTTAGTTTAATATGAAAAATTATACTGAAAATTCAATTTCTGAATTTTTTTACCCACTACACGCTACCTCAAATTAATGAGGGAAAAATTGTTGCTGTTGTCACACCCCCGTCGGGAATCGAAACCGGAACCTTTGGTATAATATTTCGTATTAAACTAAATCACTTCTCAAAAGATGTCTAAATTGTATGTCTATTTTATTTAGTTAAAATTCGAATATATCAAACGGAGTTATTACTTTCAAATGTAGCGAGACATATTCTGACCAAATCTCTCACGATTTGTGTTTTAAAACTGGGTATTTGCAATAATTTTTCGAGAACAAAAACAAGAACTAGCTAAGTGGCATATAAGTACACTCAGGAAACTAGAGTCTGAGAGAACGTCGAAAACTAAAAACAGAAGCCTGTAGGATGAACGATTCACATCAATTATTAGATAGGAAGAATATAAGTATATAGATATAGAAAAGCGTCCACCAGGTAGGCCGAAAAAACGGTGGAAAGTTAAGTTAAAAAAGATATGGTACCTTGAGTACTTTTGGTCACGCAGTACTTGCAATAATAAAAATTTCGGAAATTTGTTAATAAATGTTTGGAGAAATAAGGACGAGGAAGACACTACAAAATCTAAATTAATATTTAGGAGAAAGTGCTTCAAAATACAAAATGAATACGAAACCTCCAACTCATTCAACCGAAAAATAAAAAATGAATTTCTTGGGCGCATAAAACATGAGATTTATATGTAACTTAAGTATTTACGTGCAAGTTTTTATTTACATATTACAACATGAAATAGGATAAAAGAAAATAGACAGTGACAAAATGCATTATATATCCACAAATTCTGAATTTTGAACAGATGGGATAGCTTCACTAATATGAGATAGAAGTCGTAATAGCAGATGTGGATTATGCACTTATATTTCTGTAAAAAATGAGTAACCGCGACATATAGGACAATGTATGTACTTGGGTACATCTCAATTGCATGATCATTAAAAGCATCATTTTAAAAACAGTCACTTTCGTTTTTGTTAACACAGGAAATGCTTTAATTATGCGCATATTCACATGTATATTATATGTATTTCACCGGAAGAATTGATAACAATACCTACTCTATGATATACATAATTCATACAATTGATGAATGTCCTTCACCCATTTCACATGGCTTTAATACAATACGTGATGTTGATTTTATTTTATAGCATTATTTTGAAAATATAGGTACTCAATAATTGATTTGAAAACAGCTTATTCGAGGATAACGAATAAAATTGTATTAATTATTCCTTTATTAATTAGTTTTAGGTTTATCGTGAACGTGAATATTTTAAATTAATTTCCCGGGAAAACGACAGACATTAATTTCAATTTTTTTGTTTATTCAAAGAACGACAAAC
>NW_020438955.1:695392-704929 GCF_000699045.2 Agrilus planipennis
AACATACATACAATTTAGACATCTTTTTAGAAGTGAGTTAGTTTAATATGAAATATTATACTGAAAATTCAATTTCTGAATTTTTTTACCCACTACACGCTACCTCAAATTAATGAGGGAAAAATTGTTGCTGTTGTCACACCCTCGCCGGGAATCGAACCCGGGACCTTTGGCTTTACGCACCAATGTTCTGACCACTAAACTACGAGAGGTGACAACAGCAACCACGACCAACCGACCTGCAACAACGGTGTGACAACACCAACAATCTTTCCCTCATTAATTTGAGGTAGTGTGTAGTGGGTAAAAAATTCAGAATTGAATTTTCAGAATAATATTTCATATTAAACTAACTCACTTCTAAAAAGATGTCTAAATTGTATGTATGTTTAATCATAGTATATTCAGTATAAAGTTACATCAGTTTGACGTATCGTTAACCTTGTAGGTCGGTTGGTAGTGGTTGCTGTTGTCACCTCTCGTAGTTTAGTGGTCAGAACATTGGTGCGTAAAGCCAAAGGTCCCGGGTTCGATTCCCGGCGGGGGTGTCACAGCAGCAACAATTTTTCCCTCATTAATTTGAGGTAGCGTGTAGTGGGTAAAAAATTCAGAAATGAATTTTCAGAATAATATTTCATACGTTGCTGTTGATATTATCATTTTTAATACGAGACAAGACGAAATCAATGTAATCTTGACTCTTACGGCAATTATGTAACGACGGTGACTTATTTGGATCTAACTGGTAATTTAATAGTACACTGTTCTTCTTGTATTTATTGATATTCGTAGTTTACTAGTTTTATTAGCTAGTGCGAATACGACACAATTGTACCTACGTCTGATTTACATATACTGACGTATGTACCGGCATGTACGAAATTTTCAGTCTGCAAGTCTATTGTGTCACGTAAAGTGAAAATTTGCATCAGATATCTACAAAAAACTTTACTATGGTAATACTATACATAAGTGTAATACTTATAATACGTCGCACGTTTCTTTTGAAATAATTTCCTAATTTGTTTTGCGTATTTAATGATGCAATATCATGTTATTCCTTTTTTTTTATAAAAAAATCGTGTTTATATAACATTGTTGGACTAAACACAGACAAACACTTTCGTGCAGTGCCCTGAAATAATCGCCTACTCTATATATCGATAACGATCAAACAATAATGCACCAAATTTTGATATTTATTCGAGTTATATAATTACTTGTTTTGCAAAAGCAGTTTTTCCTTCGTTTTGTCAGTTTTTATTCGTTATTATCACTACTTAACGTGAATCATATGTTCCGGCAATTTATTGTAAAAATGGTGAACGTCAGAGCATGCCAAACATGTTAAAATGCATGTCTTTCTTATCAGAAGCATGAAAAGTGGTAAATGCTAGTTAGTACACTGTGTAGTTAGACATCAGCTATGATTACTGTTTTTATTCTGTTTTGCAGTGGTAAGTTTCTGTTTTATTTTTTTATATTAATTTTTTAAAATTTAAGCATATCCGTAGAATTAATAGACGTGAATATTTGTTAGTGAAGTTGTCACATCGATGTATAAGTTTTGATTCATTACAAATTATATATAATCGCAAGAATTTAGTGATATATTAAAAAAGTAACATTTGTTTTTCTTTTCTGAAATTACGATATTTTTATTAACCTTAAACATAATGAAAATATAAAATTAACAAGGCAATTATAGTAAAAGAAACTCACACTACAACACAATATTTTATTTTCATCAACCGTCTATACTTAATGACTGATATAGGTAAACTTTAGAGATAGAAGAATGAAATAATCAAACAACGATGGTATCAAAAAGCCATATTATATCATCATCACAAAGTCATCAGTCCAAAGACTGATACGACACACACTTTCTTATCCTGAGCCAAAGTTCCCATTTCCCAAAAACTGCAACATTCCACATTATTAGCTACTTCAGTGACACCACATCTTTCTCCGATAGTAGTTGTAACAATCCATCAGTTTACAGCTGAGCGATATTTTAAGCACATTCGTTAACTAAAGATCATGGACTATTTTTTGACTCCATACGCGATTTTAATCCACACGTTGTTCTATGCGGCAGAGCCATACCCAAGGGAGCAAAGAATCACTTGGAGCCTTTTTAAGACCATTGTTCTATAACGTCAGATCTCAAATGCGAACTTGAGCCAGTCTTCGCATTTCTCGAGCACGAAAAAAAACTTTTGGGTGTTTCATTCCCACCAGCCAGTAATGCTGGTGGGCGGGCAGTCCCTCCGAACTACGCCGGAAGGTAGGGCGGAAGGCCCTTCTTAGCCTTCTTTCAGGAATCGTGGGAATGGGTGGGTGGTGATTCGGGTGAGAAAGATGAGACGGATGAAATGAAGACAGAAGAGAATGAAAGATTATCTGTGGAATATTACTGCCCTAGCATTTACTTAGGTGATCCAAGGAAACCACAGAAAAACTTGGACCAAGGCAGACGGACCCGGAATCGAACCGGCGTCCTTCCGAATGCTGAACAATGACCTAAACCTCTGGGCCATACCGCTTAGTCCCAAGCACTAGAACATTGTTGCATATTTATAGATATTTGGGTCTTCCCTCCTACCCTCTTTGCTATAAATTGATCTCTAACTAACCCTTCATGTCTCAGAAAGTGTGCCATTCGTCTCATAATAACCATTTTTGAGACTCATTGAAATTTTCTAATATTTTATGGTAAAAAAGTACCCGATTGTTTTTGCAAAAATGACCATTCGATGATGGTCAGTCTCCCTATCAGCTCAGCTATAGAACTGTAATCATAAAAGAATTATTAGTAATGTTACTTAGTTTTAAAAATTTTAATTTTTGCCTGTTATTTTCGAAAAACTAGCAGAGACATACCTTCCATAATTTAGAAATCACCCAAATTAAAAACGCTTACTTCGTATACTATTAAATTGTAAACGAATTCAAAACCTTACCTACTAATAATTATAAATAATTATGTATCAAAAAAATACTGAAATTTACTCTGTAACTTCCGAAATAAACAACTTCAGTAGTAACCATGACACCGGCCTTTTTCACCTGTTTCAATTACTTTGATTAATTTTATGACATATGACGAAAATCCTAAATTGTTTGTTACGATTTCACGCCTTAGCTAGTCAACCGATTATCATTAAATTTAGTACACACATTATAAAGAATACAGAAAAGGACATACGGTACCCTTTATCCAGAAAAAGGTACTATTCCCGAGGGATAGAAAACAATTAGTTGTATGTGATCGTCGATGATCTTTGACATGTATTTACGACATCAACGCGAGCGAAGCCTCGAGTAGAATCTAGTAAAAACATAAATTACTTGAATACCTAATTATAACACGGATAGGTGGTGCAGTGTACTTTTTATAATAATTTTGCTTTGTTTTTTCAAAGATTTTCTAAATTAGATCAGGAACTCCAATTTCAAAATAAAATTCTTTAATACTTTACTAGGAACCAAACTTAGGTAATTTCATAGACATTGAAGACAGCATTTTAATAATTTATATTTAATAGGTCATTTATTTCTCTTGTTTTCGAACATGTTAGAAGTACTAAAAGACATGTATATTTTGCATCAGTATATTTTAATAAATCAATAGTATTTATTATGTAAAAATTAATTATATAATCGAGGATGAAGGTACAATAACTAAAATTCAACCATTTTCATCATTCTCGGCAAGTTGATGAATATGTAATAATTATACACGTTATTTATAGTTGAGAGAAGGGAGGACGAGGTAGTTTTGCAGAATACCATGCAAATGTCTTTAGTTGGGGATGGTGGTGCTGAAAATTGAAGATCGGTTTAATAGTAACTGTGTGTATGACTAACTGTCGTTAGGAGTGGAGAAGGGAGGGGGGATAGTTACGACCTTGCAGGAGGGAACTTTTGGTCTCCACATCCTAACCTTGCATATAAAGGCAAAAAATTGAGTTATAATGGGTGAAAGTTCACTCCCCTCCACATAAAAAAATGGGGGAAAATGTTAGGTTAGGTTAATTTAAATGGGGGAAAAGGTTAAATTATGATAGACTAAAATCAACCCCCCCCCCAATAAAGAGAGAAAAAGATGTTTATACCTATGTAGCCACACTCTGTCGTATGAGATGAGAGATGTGACTAGCAAAGTTGTGGTTCTGAGAAGAACCGATTTACAAAAGCGTTGGACACATTGCTGTGCCTATGATGAGATGTAACACTGGTACAGCATCCGATGGTTGATACCTTGCGGTATTTAGGAGTTGATACTGTTGCAGTATCTAATAATGGCGAGCCTGGGGTTAGACTGATTTATTCAATTCTTTACAAGCTATTTATACAAAAATTATTTACATTAGTTTAATGGCAATAGTTAGTTCAGCAGTTTACATATGTGTGTGTAAATGTCTATGACCTAGTTAGCCGCACTGTACCGCGATTTTACTAAGTCGGCAGAAATGATGAACTTTAATTATTACACATTTGAATTGTTTACTGCTATACCGAGTGTTCCCACAGGACCCCCCTTCCAGTGAGGAACGATGTGGTTTAAACTGTTCAGATGTATCTTGGGAAATGTACTCGACGACCGGACCGGGTTGTTGTATGTGCTGGTCGATCGTCCATGTTCTTCTTTGTAGGTATAGGTTGAGGATGTTGTTCATCTGTCACAATATATGCTGGTTTGAGTCTCTGGATAGATACTGATTTGCTTGTGTTGGGAAGTTGAATTACGAAAGAGTGTTCGCCTCGTTTGATTACTTTATATGGCCCATCGTAGGAGAATTGTAGTGGTTTCTTTGGACCATCCCGTCGAATTAGAACATATTCGGCCGTTCGTAGATCTCCATGAATGAAAGTTTTGTGTCCACCATGCCTGCTTCCAGCTGCAGGTCGTAGAAGTCGGAAGTAATCTCGAAGCTGCTGAACATATGTCTGGGTGGTGGTGTGCGATTGACGGGTGTCTGGGGCCAGAAATTCGCCTGGTAGACGAAGGGGTTTTCCATATAATATCTCGGCTGCTGTAGTCTTAAGGTCTTCCTTCCAGGCTGCACGAATTCCTAGAAGAACGGTGGGGAGAATCCTGGTCCAGCTGCTGTTTTGATGGCAGGTTATGGCGGCTTTTAATTGGCGGTGTAATCTCTCAACCATGCCATTAGCTGGGGTGGTATGCCGTTGTGTGGATTTGCTTCGCGTTTGTTAGCTGCGAAAGCTCCTTGAAAAGCTGGGACTCAAACTGTCTACCTTGGTCTGTGGTGATTCTCAGGGGTGTGCCATAGCGACAGATCCAGCCTTCATAAAATGTTCGTGCTACCGTTGTGGCTTCTTGGTCCGTCATTGGAAAAGCTTCGGGCCAACGTGTGAATCTGTCTACACACGTGAGGCAGTAACGGTATCCTTCGGAGTGCGGCATCACAACTATGTCCATGTGGACGTGGTCGAACTTCTCTGATGGTAGTCCGAATTCGCCCAAGGGTGGAGAAACGTGACGGGTAACTTTGGCTTTTTGACAAGAGAGACATTCGCGTGCCCATTTGGCGCAATCTTTATTAGCAGATGGCCAAATAAATCGCTGGGTCACAAGTTTAATGGAAGCACGGATTCCAGGATGCGTTAGGGAATGTAACTGCTTGAATGCTGCGAAACGAAATGTTGAAGTTAAAAAGGGTCTTGCCGTGCCAGTCGAGATGTCGCAGAAAATGGCTTTATTTGAGCCGGGAATGAGAATGCGTTTGAGATGAAGGGAATGGTTAGCGTTGAGATACTGTTGTAGTTCCCTGTCGGATTCCTGAGCAGTAGCAAGAGCTTCGTAGTCAATATGCGTTGATAACTCAGAAATCCGTGAGAGTGCGTCTGCGATAATGTTGTCTTTCCCAGAAATATGCTGGATGTTCGTTGAGAACTGGCTAATGAAATTGAGGTGCCGTGACTGTCTAGGAGAGCATTTGTCAGGGTTCTGACGGAAGGCAAAGGTGAGGGGCTTGTGATCGGTAAATATAATGAAGTCACGGGCTTCGAGAAAATGGCGGAAATGCTTAATTGTGCGATAAATCGCGAGAAGTTCTCTGTCGAAAGCGCTGTATTTGACTTCAGCGTTCGATAGTTTGGAGGAGAAAAATGCAAGGGGTTCCCAGGTTCCATTGTGGAATTGTTGTAACGCAGCGCCCAAGTGATGGTCGGATGCGTCACAGAAAATTGCTAAGGTAGCATCTGGTTGCGGATGGTGCAGGAGAGTAGTCTGCGCCAGTTGCTCCTTACTTGAATTGAATGCCTCGTTGGCTGTGGGATTCCATTGAAGTGGTGCATTTCCTTTGATTTTCCCCAGTAAAAGTTCATTCAGAGCAGAATGAGTGCGGGCAGCGTTAGGCAGGAACTTTCTGTAAAAGTTGAGCATACCCAGGAAACGTCGCAATTGTTTTGCGGTAGTAGGCTTGGGGAAATTGGAGATTGCTGTTACTCTGTCGGGTAAAGGACGTATTCCATTTGCCGAGACAGAATAACCTAGAAAAGAAACTTCTTGTTTACCAAAGTTGCATTTTGCTTGGTTAAGCAGTATTCCGTATGAATGTAGACGAGTAAACAACGTGCGTAAATGCTGTTTGTGCTGCTCAGCATTTTCTGATGCGACAAGTATGTCGTCGATGTAAGCAAAACAGAAGTCAAGGCCGTGTAACACTTCGTCAATAAAACGTTGAAATGTTTGGCTGGCGTTACGTAAACCAAAATTCATATGAGGAAACTCGAACAATCCAAAAGGTGTTGTAATTGCTGTCTTTGGGATGTCTTCCTCTGCGACTGGAATTTGGTTATACGCTCTAACCAAGTCGATTGTGGAGAAAATCTTCTTATTTGCTAGTGCATGCGTGAAATCGTCGATGTTGCGTACTGGATATCTGTCCGGGATTGTTCTCGCGTTGAGAGCACGGTAGTCTCCGCATGGGCGCCATTCATCGTCTTTCTTTGGGACCATGTGCAGTGGCGATGCCCAGGGGCTGGAGGAGGGACGTGCGATACCCAGTTGTACCAACGTTTCAAATTCTCTCTTTGCTGCAGAGAAACGGTCCGGGGCTAAACGTCGTGGTTTGCATGCTACTGGTGGACCGGGGGTAGTGTTTATATAGTGCCTTGTTGCATGTTTCGAGAAGGTGATTTGGCCGTTGGGTCGAGTTAATGACGGAAAATCACGAAGTATCTCGTGGTATGGCGAAGTGGTCGGTTTCGTTCCTGGAAGAGTGTTCCCACACCTACATGTCTACCATCCTTCACAATACAATCCAAATTGACCTTCTTCGCTCATGTTCCATACTTTAGAAATCATCCTATTTAAAATCGCTTATATGTCCAAAATTATGCATTAATAATACTTATTAGGCGGAATTGAGATATCCAGATCTCTTTTATATAACAAACAATCCTCACTATCGGGAAAAAAAGCCAGAAACCGAGAACACCGTAAATGTTAAACATCAAAAACAACCAAAATAAAACTAAGCGTTGTTATGGTTTCAATCATGTGTAAATACATTCGTTAACTAGATTTTAATCTTAAACGGTTGATATAACTTTTATTATTGATAACACTAAGTAGATATTTCAAAAGAACGAAGTAATTACATTCCTATTCGCCACCGAATTGGAGTTAAAATATAAGTACAATAGGCGACTTTATCAAAAACGACTAAATTGACCCCAGTCTACTCTAAATAAAAGTTAGACGATTTATTATAGAAGTGGTGATAGTATGATAAGCAATATAATTATATTCATACATATGAATATCAAATTTTCTAGTAAGTAGATACGCTTTCTGGTATTTATTGTCAACAACAGTAATCTAATTTAGGTCTAACCATGCCCTTCCTAACTCCAGTTTCTACCTCTGTTATGTCCCTGACTAGATCTTCATGCCTGAGAAGGTGTCCTACTAATCTATCTCGCCTATTTCTTATTGACTCCCATAAAGTTCCCTGTTCTCTTACTCTTTCTAATACCTTTTCATTTCTAACCTTCTCTATCCACAGTATCCTCATCATTCGCCTGTAACACCACATTTCGAACGCTTCTAACCTTTTCTTTTCCGCAGTGCCCACCGTCCTTATTTCGCTCCCATACAGCGACGCGCTCCAAACATACACCTTTAACATTCATTTTCGATTTTCTAAACTAATCATTCGCGAGAATAAAAGTGACTTCTTTTTACTGAAGGGGACTCGACCCTGCGCTATATTCTGCTTTATATCCCTACTACTCCTTCAATTTCCAGCCCATACATACAATATATACTAGTCCTAATATGTAAATGTAAAAGAAGTATTAGATATTAATAACAATTACTGTTTCTAGTACCTCTCGTATTGGATGCAGCACGGGTAACTGAAAATAGAATCGTAGGAGGCTTTCCAACTCTCATCCACGCTCATCCGTACCAACTTACGTTCCTCTTTCAAAAAAACTTTATTTGTGGAGCAGTACTAATAACAAAGGACGCCGCTCTGACCGCAGCCCATTGCGTGAGGCTTACTAGTCCTGACCCAGCAGATTTTTCTGTAAGGGCAGGAAGTTCTTTTTCTTGGTTTGGAGGCATCGAGATGGGTTTGTTTATTTACTTAATATTTTTATATTAATGTGAAATACCAATTTCAATTTTTTATAAACTTCCACATGGAAAATTTGTTGTTGTTGTAACTCACCCCTCGCCGGGAATCGAACCCGGGACCTTTGGCTTTACTCGTCAATGTTCTAACTCTAAGCTACGAGAGATGACAACAGCAACAACAACAATAAACCATACATATTAAGTCACAGATCTGTCGAACTAATGTAACTATATTATCGGGTTGTTTGGAAAGTCATTTCGTTTTTTCCCGACAGAGGATTTAATTGTATTCTTTTTCGCCCAACTTCACATTTAAGCCGTATAATTTTTATATGCTTTGAGAGCTCATATAGCAAGGCTTGTGTGTGAAAAATTCCAATTAATTCTACGCAGTAGTTTTTGGTTGGTGCCCTTTTAAATATGGAGAGCGATAAGCAGCATTTTCGACATATGTTACTGTTTTACTACAGAAAGGGTAAAAATGCTGTTCAAGCCAGAAAGAAATTGACTGATGTGTATGGAGAAGGTGTGTTGACAGTACGCCAGTGCCAGAACTGGTTCGCTAAATTTCGATCCGGCAATTTTGATGTCAAACCATTTCCAAAGCCGATATTCACCAAAAAAAGGTGATGCTGTCTGTTTGGTGGGATTTTAAAGGAATCGTTTTTTTTTGAGCTTTTACCAGATAACACAACCATTAATTCGGAAGTCTACTGTCATCAGCTGGACAAACTGAATGATGCACTTCAACAGAAAATGTCAGAACTAATCAGCAGGTAAGGTGTAGTGTTTCACCAAGACAACGCGAGACCTCACGCAAGTTTGGTCACTCGCCAAAAGCTTTTACAGCTTGAATGGGATACAATGCTACACCCACCATATTCTCCAGACCTGGCACCATCGGATTATTATTTGTTCCG
>NW_020438955.1:709672-711161 GCF_000699045.2 Agrilus planipennis
CAAAAATTTTATGAGCGTGGAATTATGCTACTACCAGAAAGATGGCAAAAGGTGTTGGACCAGAACGGTCAATATATAATTTAATAAAGTATTTGTTTATTATACGAAAACTGTCTTTCATTTCCACAAAAAAAAACGAAATGACTTTCCGAACAACCCTATAGTACTATATATATATGAAACGCTTTGACATTTAATAGTGGTTAATATCAAAATGAATAATAATGAAAAATATTAATATTTTATATATTAACCACTATTGAAATGTGAAAATGTTTCATATAGTAATGATAATAAATTCTACGAAAGTTGCAGATCCTATCTTTTTAATTAGATGTCGACAAGGTCATCCCTCACCCAAAGTTTGCCACATTTGATTATGACATAGCGGTCATAAAATTAGTAGAGGCCCTGCCGCTGTCAAGCAGGATTCAACCGATATCAATTTCCAAAGTTGGCGGAGAAAGTTTGGCTGGAAAAATGGTGAAGGTTTCTGGTTGGGGCGTCACTATACCATTCATACCTCAATCGACTTCCCTCATATTGCAAGAAACCACGTTGAGCATTGTTAAAAAGAGTGTTTGCAAACAGACAACCGGGTACGAATTTCTCACTGACAGAATGATTTGTGCTAAAGGGGTTGGTCCCTTTTCAGATTCATGTCAGGTTAGTATAAAAAATGCTTATATATATATGTGTCTAAATGATGGTCAAAAGCTTTTTGGAATCTTGTTACATTAATAACAAAACGAACTGATTATGTACAGGGTTCGGCGATGAAACGGGAAGATTTCGTAAATAATTTTATTGTTGAAAAAATATTTTCACTTTCTGAGCATGAAGAGGTGTTTCAGTACATGAAATTTTGTTTGTTAACAAAACCGGAGAGATGAAAGTGTGCCTCATCACTCATCCACAAGTTGTTACCACCATTTTCTTCCAACCTGGCAAGCATAACCTCACAAAATCTGAGACGCTGTTGATAATCACCCGGGTGAAGAGATTGAACAACCTGTATTTTATACGGGTGATATCGAAGATCTTGATGGCGTATCCTTCTCACCGATCTGTCACTTATTCGAAGGCGTGTGGCGTGACGGATGGCCGATCGACGTGGACTTCTTAACATTGCTTGTCGAACACGTTCGATATTTTCAGGGGTTCGAATCGTTCTGGCACTACCACCTCTTTTTCTAGACGTTGATTTAGTTTGCTCGAGGTTGTTTACCCATATTTTAATCGCATTGTCTGACGGAACAGGTTGGTAACGTGGTATGTTAAAATGCTGTCAAAAATCCCGTCGCGTTTGCACTAAACTCTCGCCATTTTGATAATAAGCATTAATTGCGTAACCGCGATGCTCACCCGTCCAACGCTCCATTGTAGACTAAATGGCAAGCCACTCGGGTCCCGGCAGGCCTGTGACTGTCTTCCCTACGACTTCAAAGCGCGCTGCAAGCCCCACCCCAAATCTTCCCGTTTCATTGCC
>NW_020438955.1:711446-736634 GCF_000699045.2 Agrilus planipennis
ATATACAATGTTACAAAAAATTATTTTTTGAAAACTACATCTGCCAAATGACCTTCGTTGACACCTATGCATTCATGGAGTCGAGCCTGAAAGTTCTGCATAACTCTTCGCAGCCTATCAACAGGTATTGCTGCAATCTCGTCACGAATTCGTTGTTTGAGGGCCGGGATTGTCCTGGGTGGATCAGTACCAAACATTTTCGTTTTCAGATAACCCCATAAAAAGAAGTCGCAGACAGTAAGGTCGGGAGACCGAGGGGGCCAAGCGATATCCCCGTTTCGAGAAACGACACGCCCTGGGAACAATGCATTCACCGCATTCATTGAAATTCTTGCAGTGTGGCTTGTTGCACCGTCTTGTTGAAAAAGTGTGTTTTCATTAACTGGAAAGCGGTGAAGTTGAGGTGTGAGCAAGTTCCGAATCATTGCAACGTATCTCTCAGAATTAACGGTAACGGCATTTTCAGCCTCATCCTCAAAAAAATACGGACCGATGATTCCATTTGCCGACATTGCACACCATACTGTCACTTTCTGAGCATGAAGAGGTGTTTTATGAAGCAAACGAGGGTTCCCTTCCGCCCAGTACCTGAAATTTTGTTTGTTAACAAAACCGGAGAGGTGAAAGTGTGCCTCATCACTCATCCACAAGTTGTTAACTTGGTCACCGTTTTCTACCAACCTGGCATGCATCACTTCACAAAATCTGAGACGCTGTTGATAATCACTTAACTTCTTAACATTGCTTGTCGAACACGTTCGATATTTTCAGGGGTTCGAATCGTTCTGGCACTACCACCTCTTTTTCTAGAGGTCGATCCAGTTTGCTCGAGGTTGTTTACCCATATTTTAATCGAATTGTCTGACGGAACAGGTTGGTAACGTGGTATGTTAAAATGCCGTCGAAAATCCCGACGCGTTTGCACTAAACTATCGCCATTTTGATAATAAGCCTTAATTGCGTAACCGCGATGCTCACGCGTCCAACGCTCCATTGCAGACTAAATGGCAAGCCACTCGGGTTCCGGCAGGCCTGTGACTGTCTTCCCTACGACTTCAAAGCGCGCTGCAAGCCCCACCCCAAATCTTCCCGTTTCATTGCCGAACCCTGTATATGCAACCAACTACACGCCCGAATAGAGATATTTAGACCATTCTCTTTTTTTCCAATTGTTACCCTCCAATTCGAATTCTCATCAAACGATAACATCCTAAATCCCAGTGTAGGCTACGACGGTATTTAAATGTTGTAATGGTCAGCAGGTTAGCCCCTGCTCCCAATGTACGTACTTAAATTATGTGGTAATACGAATGAATTAATTTTTAGGGAGATTCTGGTGGCCCATTGGTTTGGAAAGATTCCCTCGTTGGTCTAGTTTCATTTGGAAGGGGTTGTTCTACTGGAGCCCCTGGAGTTTATACCGACGTTACTAAATTTCCCGATTTTATTAAAGAAAACATCAAATGATTCATACAAGATTTATTTATTTCATATTAGCTACCAATAGTGTCGACTGCTGAATTTGAACCAAATGGGTAGTTAGTATTTATAAAATAGACAAAATTTCTCTTAATTCAGTTCTTTTCTTTACTAAAAATATTTAAAGCATTGCAGCGGTTATTAAACTTTTATTTCTTTTGAATAATTTGTTCCGCATAGATAAAATCTACTTTTCTTTTGTTTATAACATTTTGCGTTCATTGATCTTTTGATTAAAGGATCTTCTCGTTTGTCCAATGTAGACTTTGCTGCAGTTTTACACCCTGGATTTTAACATACAGCAAGTACAAGGTTAAGTCTGGGTGGTTGAAAGGAAGTTGTAAAATATACAAATAAATACTACAGAAATTTCACTTGTATATAAAAAATTTTAAAGGTTATGTACGTGAAACTTTTATAATATTTAATTCTAGATTTTGCACACACTTTTATTTGCGTATTTATTATACAAATTATTTTTGTAATAGTTTTAAATAAATTGTTTTCCATTTCATTGCAATTTTTTGTTTCCTCCTCGATAACAGTTTAAACATTCCAAAAGAAGTTTCATTTCCACAGCTGTTAGTTCTTGACTTACGTGCCTGTATGTTTTTCATTACTTCTAAAACTTTTCTCTTTAATAAATACATATTAAAAAAAGTTGAAGAAAATTATAGATCAGAACACCTTGGAACGCCCTTCTCTAAGTGTGTTAATAGCTAGAAATATATTTTTATTTCGTCAAGTAATATACGTATTATGAATTGCATGCTTTTACGTATAAACGAAATAGTTACCCAGAAAGACTGCTGGTAGTTGCATATTCCAGTATTTACTGCAGAGGTTCGTATAGAGATATGGAGAACCACATAGACTGTTTCATAAAAGTTGTCTACAAGATTCTTGATTATTTTGGAGGTATTCAGCCAAAAAGTCTTAGCAAAACACGTAAAGTATCATACTTTACTTTCTATGTTTTCCTTGTAACTTACTTTTTGCTAGCGTGTAAGAACTTTGGCTATTTGGACAATAGTTTGGAAAAATTTTCTGAATCTGCAGAATCATCTTTGACGTTTTGCATGGTACGTATTACAATTAAGTGCATGGTATATGTAGATATATGCCTACAAATGTCTCACCACTCATCATTACTCAAAAAACTAACAAAGAAGGAAGTTCAGGAGAATGACCTTACCGAAAACCCCTATTGCTCCGCCAACCATGATTAGGAAAAAAAAAGTTTAAAACTTTTGGGTGTTTGATTCTCACCAGCCAGTAATGCTGGTGGACGGGCAGTCCCTCCGGACTACGCCGGAAGGTAGTGCGGAAGGCCCTCTTCAGCCTGCTTTCAGGAATCGTGGGTATGGGTGGGTGGTGGTTCGGGTGAGAAAATTGAGACGGACGAAATGAAGACAGACGACAATGAAAGATTATCTGTGGAATATTACTGCTCCAGCATATGCATAAGTGATCCAAGGAAACCACAGAAAAACTTTGGACCAAGGCATACGGACCCGGAATCGAACCGGCGTCCTCCCGAATGCTAAGCAATGGTCTAAACTTCTATGCCATGTCGCTCGTTCATGATCAGGACTACCTAGCATACCTACCAGCTAAGCTGTTGCGAAGGTCAAAACTACTACGTGTGTGTTCCATTCATGTCAAATTTTTTGCATTTGACTGTATTCTTGCTATTATTCTTATTCGTTTAATGTTGGACTTGATCTTGGTTGTTAAATGTGCACAACCAAGACAAGGTAAGACAAAACCACAAAACGAAGACAATTTTTGCTCATCGCTAACCATGGCTTAGCATTCGGTAGGATATAAAATAGATTCCGGGTCCATCTGTTTCATTTTAAATTCCGCGGTAGTTTTCTTGGATTGGGTCACCAAATGCTGGCACAACAATATTACACATATAAACCTTCACCCTTCTACTGCCCCCATTACGCCTGTCCTCTCTGTCTTACCCTAAGCAGGCTGAGGGGAGCCTTCAGGCACCAGAGTGCAGATCGTCTAGGAGTGTCTCTTAGTGGTTCCTTTCCGTAGGAACAGGGTACGCGGTAGACTCCTGAGGCTAAACGAAGGTCCTTTTTATCCTTAGCTGATCTGAAGGTCTACTGGAGCTTCTTCTTAGGTTTGAAGTTGGTTTTGATGTCATATCTCTTCAAGACTCTGCCTCTTTCAGCCTCAAGAGTCTAGCGCAAATCTTGTTCCTGCGGTACGGTCTACATAGGAGCCACTAAGATGTATATGGGAACGAGATTCAAGGAGCACAAAGTAAGCTGCCGGCTAGGACACTCTAAAAAGTCGGCTTTGGCCGAACTCGCACTAAGCAACAGCGACCACAAAATGCCCCTTGAGAACTGCAAATTCCCATTCGGTCAACCGCAGAATGGTTAGAGAGGTCACCGACATCCAAAAACATCTGGAGAACTTCAACAAGAAGGAGCGGACCCTCAGACTCTACCAGATCTGGAACCCGATTCTTAAAAACACCCGAACGGTACAAACCAGCATGTTGCTATTGACTGAAGTAAATGTGACAGTTTTATTACAGACTATGCCAATTTTGAACGTTCCAACTGTACCACAGTTGCTCATTTTTGATATATAATCGTTTTCTTTGCGTCTATAGTAGTTTTGGTTTGATTAATGATTTATTGCACCATCCATGGTGTGATGATGAACTTAAAGTTCATAAATACATCATTTTGTTTCAGTTTATAGTCAAACCGCTAATAAACTATTTCAACAAAGAAGAAGTGGGGATTATCATTTCCGAAAGAAACAAATATCTCAGTCAGGACGATTATCCGGAATTAAAAAAGGATATCAATGCTTATCAGAAGATATTCTATTATTTGTACAAAGGCTATATAGCAATGGCAACGTTAACAGTTTCGTTTCAAATATTCAAACTTGTAACTGGTTCATTTATTTATGCCATATGGATACCTGATGTGGGAAAAGTATATTTTTACGTAAGTTATACAGTTAAGAAGGGAGGGGAAAGTGGATCATGCTCACCCTAGAATCCTCCTGGTTTACCCTAGAACATCAATTATTCAACTACAAATAACAAGATAAATCTACAATAATTTACACATATTCATTCTTTATGAAATTTCTTCAGAAAGTCGTGTCAAGAAAATGGAAAAATCGCTCTTGATTAAGATGAATGTGTGGTATGAGAATTTTATTCACTTAAACAGTTCATCTTTTAAAATAGTGTAAAGTGTGTGTTGTTCAAGAACTGTCTTTCTTTCGGAATGGACAGCAGTACTTACACGTAGATTTATCAGGATTTATGTTGTGTCTTCGAGAAAATTGTTTACAAAATAAATTATTTTCTAGCATCAAATATAACTTATGAATGAAAATATAAAAATAAGTATCTTCCAACATGTAAAATATTCAAAATTCAATAATTGTTTTCATTCATTCATTACTTCACTATTACATGGGTCCCAAATATGGAGACCCTATACCCAGCAAGTATCTTCTAAGTAAAAAAATCGACCCATCTGTAACGTAGTAGGCACGGTTTGTCGTGGTTGCTGTTGTCATCTCCCGTAGCTTAGTGCTCAAAGCATTGGTGAGCTAAGCCAGAGGTCCCGGGTTCTTTTCCCGACGGGGTGTGACAACAGTAACAAAAATTTTCCCTCATTAACTTGAGGTAGTTTGTAGTTGATGGAAAATTGAAAATGAATTTTCACATTAATATTTCAAATTAATCACTATTAAAAATTGAAAATGACTTAGAAATAGTAGTTATGCTTTCAGAAGCCATAGAGTGATCCTCGAAGCTAGCGCCACTCAAAATTATATATTCCATTCAGTTGTATTCCATCTTAAAACGCTTTGGAACTTATTGCCTAATGAACTAGCAGAAGCACATAGATTCTTTGGGTTTAAAAAACATATTGAAGAATATATTAGTTTAGTTTAAGTTACTACGCCACTCAATATATTTGCTTTTCTTTTATTTATAATATTTATATAGTCCTTGCCCTTACAAAGACTGAAACAGTCTTGGTCTTGACCTTACTTTGCTCATCACTATTCAATAGGTGCAGCTACGTCTTTAATCTTTTAATATGAACATTTGGTTTTAAACTAGAAAGAAATTTAAAGTAGCTCAATTTTAAATCATAAAACGTATTGTAGCGAGCACGAGTGTATTTGTGTGCGATAGGGCACACGTGTGCGTAAACGGTTATCGATTCGCCGAGTAGCCGCAGGCGCCTTTCTTCATGTGCGCCGTATTTGTAAATGTGTGTGTCGTACCTGCGTTCTGGGAAAGCAGATAAACAGTTCAAAGAAAAAAAAAATAACAGGGCGTTTCGAGAAGGTTCCCGAAAGTAAACAAAAGATTATTTAAAGGAAGAGACAATCGCCGAAAAAGGAAGAAATAAATTGACCATTGCCGAAGTGAATCCAGAAATAAATTGACAGTGATAGCAGTGAAACAAATAGCGCAGTGAATAGTGATATACCAACAGTAGTGTAAATAAATAGAATAATTCATAACCTAAGTTTAGTAATAATTTAATAGTGTTTTTAAATTCTTTAATAATTAGTATAAATAAATAGTTTTTATCGTTATCAATCCAAGAAGTTAATTTTGTTAAACCCACGAACGTTACAGTATAATACGATAGTCTATTTGTTGCTAACGTTTACCTTCAACGCCCGTTACATCAAATTCTTTTAGATATGATGCTTAGAATTAATTGATTTTTCAATAGGAAATGTCCACATGAGTGTATCATAAATTGCGACATACAATTGTAATCGTTTCGATTTTTATTTACACGCCCACCACATCATAACAACAATAATGGAACAATGAAAACGCTGATTGTGTTGATTTTAACTTTTCGTTATTGTTTAGATGCCGCGAATTCGCGATAATAATGCGTCTAGTTAAAGTGAAGTTGCACATTAAAAGAATGGCTTCTCTTGAAAAATACATTCGCAAAAAGCTTCGTTCTTCTGAATTCAAAGTGTGGAGAAGTATGAAGACATGTGTCCAGTTTTTCAGCTGGGCCTTTCAGGTATAAAATAAGCGAAATTTATTAAAACTGATTATAAATAATTTCAACCTACGCTAGCTAATTATTCACCCTCGCGCCCCTTCATCCTAAAGACATTCACAAAAATTAACTTTCCATTGTTCAACCCCAAATTTCATACTTTTCAGTTGTACTGTCTTATCTTACTTTAAATATTTTTTTTGTTATATTTTGTTATATTTTGTCTCTGTTTTGTACTATTCCTTTCAATAGACTCAAATAATTTGGTTGGTAGGACACCTTCTTGGGCATGAAGGTCTAGTCAGAGACATATTAGTGGCAGAAACAGGAGTTAGGAGGGGTAGAGGTAGACCTAGATTACTGTTCGCAAATAGTTAAGGAAGTGGGCTGTTCTAGTTTTAGGGAAATGCGAAGTTTAACTCAGGATAGGAAAGAGTGGAGGTACGTGTCCAACCAGTCTTATGATGATGACTTCCTTTACTTCCACCTTCGGCCCCATCCTCTTTTATAAATCTTTCCAACTCGAACTTCTCTTTATTGTCTTCTTCATTTCAATAAAAGTTTCGTTGACTTAATGAAGAATGCTCGTCTACCACATGAGTCATCCTGGTACTATTTCCGGTCCATGCTCTCCGGAAATGGTCGAATGCTTCCGTAAATGTGCGTTATCTAATTATTTCACTGACATGTAATCATTCTGACGAAACTATGTTCCGATTCTGGTTTTTAACTTTTGAGTTAACCGATGCAATGAAACATCAAAGTCATGATATCATCTGCTCCAGGTGGGACTCGAACCCATCATGTTCGGTGTGGAAAGCCAGCGTTCTACCGGCTAGGCTATTGTCTAGGCTCACAATTCGTATTATTATGATAATACACAATACTTCATTAAGAAGTTCGCCTTGCTAATTTAACGCATAAAGGAATATATATATATATANACTCTCTAATTTTTATATTCGAATCTATATTACTATTAAAATAAACTGTCATGTTCATATTTAGTAAAGTATATAACTAGACTTAATTATCCTAAATTGTCATAATTTATTTATTAACTGGCGGTAACAAACAAAGATATTAACTTAGATACCTTTTGCATTTCTAGATTGTTGCGTTTTGCCAAATTCTGACAATTCTGCCATGCCTGGTAAACATTATAGGAACTGATTTGCTACTGATTGCATTATGCACCGAGTTGATGATTCAGCTAAGAATTCTTTCGAGTGAAATGGGAAATCTGAAGTTTGACCAAGTAAAGTCAAAAGAAGATAAATTAGAATGTAACAGACGATTAAAGAAATGCGTCAAGTATCACATTTTCTTACTCAGGTAGCATTTTCTTTCATATGAATAATTAAACTGTATGTATAAAATATTATTTTTGTGTTTCAGGGTATTAAGAAGGGTACAGAAGGTATTCTCTCCAATACTGCTTTACCACCCCGTCCTGTTATGCCTTACGATGTGCTTTGAGACTTACATAATAACAGAATGGTAAAAGATATTCTTTTGTTTATATTATGGTCTATATGTACGTACCTACATAATGTTTTTGTCTATTCAGTTGCAAATTATAAAATTACTTTTATTAGTAGGTAGGGACCTACTACTAATTTTTTTGTTACTTAAAATTAGCAGTAGATACTGTAAAAAACAGAAGAGAACTCAGAAAGGTGGTTCTCTATAACCTATTTTTTTTTCTGTTTAGTCTTCGGGACATGAGACTGATGCATTTACTTATAAAGAGCGTCTTGTATGTCATGAGTGAACTACTCGAATTTGCCATATACTGTATTTCAGCCGAATTTGTTGCTTTTGAGGTAAGTCCGAACAATCGTCATTAACAACATCATCACGGGGTACAGTTGAGACGATCAAAATCGGCAAAAGTACACAGTAAATTATCTGTGAGAAAAGACGTATCTTCTTTCTTGTTTCAACTTCGGACTGTAGCCATTTGCTACGTTTTGAACACACCTTTGTTAAGTTAGGAAACGCTTCATGAGTAGTATCAGCAGATAAAGTGACAAAAGATAACCGAATAATAGTCAGCGGTGCAGAGGTTAGAAGTTGCTTGGGTACACAAAAGATCAGGGTTGGCATAAGGTCGTCAGTCCTAAGACTGGTTGTGGACACGCACCTCCACTCCACTAATCTTCGCATTTCTCTAAAACTGGAAGAACCCATATCCTTGACCATTTACGAACGGTAATCTAACCTAGGTTAACCTCTACCCTCCTAACTCCTGTTTCTGCCTCTAATATGTCTTTGACTAGACCTTAATGTCTGAGAAGGTGTCCTACCAACCTATCTCGCCTATTTCTTATTTAACAACCATTTTCCAATTTTGCCTGGTTGGAATTATATCTTCATAAAAGCTTCCTGCTTTGTTAAATTGCTGAGAATGTTGAACTTTCTTTAAAGTCCGATACGAGCAACATGCTCAGCTGCTCTTTGTCTGCATCTCTTTCTGTTACACATCAATTAGTTTAATGTTATTAGTGCCCGCTGCAATTCCTACCAGACATCTCTTTTCTATGTTTACGATATGATATTCCCTACAACGTCTGTCGTGAGTAAAAGTAGGCGTTCTGTCAGCAACCGCTCTAGCCTAGTTAGTAAATTGAAAGAAGAGAGTAAATGCTACAGTTTTATTGCGGACTATGCCAATTTTGAACGTCTCAACTATAGTAAGTTCGAAAACTTTCCCGAAAATTACTTCATCCAACATCCGTAATTATTTGAGAATACTGTTTAACTTGAGTTAACCTGTTCCTCTCATCACTCCTGTTTCTAATTTTAAAATGCCTTTAAGTAGCCCTTCACGTCCCTCCTTTTCCCTATTGACTTTGTTACTTTTTCCAGTATCAGTATTAACATTTGGTGACCACTTATTTTTGTTAATAGTGTAATGTTCGTGGGTTTAACAAAATTAACTTCTAAGACTGAAACGAAGACAAAAACTATTTATTTACACTAATTATTAAAGAACTTAAAAACACTATTAAATTATTATTAAACTTAGGTTATGAATTATTCTATTTATATACACTACTGTTGATATACCACTATTCACTGCGCTATTTATTTCACTTCTGTCACTGTCAATTTACTTCGCGATTCATTTTTGCAACGGTCAATTTATTTCTACTCCTTTTGTCGGCGATCGTCTCTTCCTTTAAATACTCTTTTGTTAACCTTCGGGAGCCTTCTGGAAACATCCGGATAATTTCTTCTTTCTTTGAACTGTTTAACTGCTTTCCCAGAAAGCAAGTACGACACACACATTTACAAATATGGCGCACATGAAGAAAGACGTCCGCGGCTAGTCAGTGAATCGACAAGCCGTGCACGCACACGTATACCTGATCGCACACAAACACACTCGTGCTCGCTACAATAGTAACGCGATCCTGCGCTACTCTTTTTTTATACAAAACATCCGACTTCCTAGGTATCGAAATTCGATGACTTCTTCTTGTTTATACTCTCTAATTTTTATATTCGAATCTATATTACTATTAAAATAAACTGTCATGTTCATATTTAGTAAAGTATATAACTAGACTTAATTATCCTAAATTGTCATAATTTATTTATTAACTGGCGGTAACAAACAAAGATATTAAAAAACCATTAATGTTCTATTTAAGGCTATCAACATTGGCCAAGCCCTCTACGATTCCAGTTGGCACAAACAATACCTAAAGGCGATCACTCAAAGTATACCATTCATTCTGATGAGGTCAAACAAGGAAATTAAGTTCACTGCCAGTGGCTTATTTAAGGTTAAAATCAGAACTATCCTGCAGGTAGGTTTCTATGTTATCCTAGCGATATGCTACATCATCTGTTAATAAAATAGATACTAACAATAATGTAGAGGAAAGTCGTCTAATTTTTTTATTTATATACTTCGTATTTTTCAGTATTTGACAATTGAACATGGTTCCAACATATCACACTTGTTATACTTCATTTACTTTCTCTAGCAATGTGCACCTTCCAATGTCTTGGATGCGCGCTAGCAAATACGTAGGTAGGGAGAAAAAAGCTCATTATACTCTCGACTCTTGTTCATTAAACATACTTTTTTATACAGTACCTGCCAAAACTTTTGTTCAATCCTGAATAGTAGTGCGAATCGAAAACAAGCGTTAAAGCCTTTAATATGTCTTCAAATATAAATAAACATCTCGTTGTTATTTTCCGTAGTAATTGGTACCAATAACAGCATATTCGAGCAATGCAATTGTAGTGGATAAAATGGTCAATTTTTCCGTGCAGTACTGTACGGATTATACGCTCCTCACCGCTTAAGAGTTTGGCCGAGAGTTGTCTCCTTCCTTTTCTGTCCTAGTGCTGTTCTTTTCTACGTTACGCAGGTCAAACCGAAGGTCACATCGCTAAAGAAAGTAAACGAAGTATAATTCAAATTCTATAGTATTTGAATTTTTAATGCACCATGAAATAATTTTTCTCTTCTTCTAGCTATTGAAATTAACATATTCAATATTCGCATTATTGAGGACCTTTAGATATCACAGTGGGGATATTTAATAAAATATCATATTTACTTTACCACTAATATTTAATCACTCAGTATATGTTAGCTTACAAAGAGTACCAAATAGTATTAAAGTTGATATTTATTTATTACTACAAACAACGTAGTGAACGCCATCTACAGATTATTACTACTTTTGTGAGATTCGAAAATGTTCGACAAGATCCATGCCCGTAAGGATATGGTCTTGTCGAACTGAGTCTAGGGCGTATACCGTCACTAACTAAAACTGAATTGTTGCATTCAGTGGCGTCTTTTGTATGGTTTGATAAAAACTCAATAAATGAACCAAAAAAAGTCTCTTGTCATAAGACTATCAGTTTTATTTCTATTTATTAGAAATGAAGAGGTATTGGAAAGAATAGGAGAACAGAGGCCTCTATGGAAGTCAATAAAAAATTGGCGAGATAGGTTGGTAGGACACCTTCTTAGGCATGAAGGTCTAGTCAGAGATAGTTAGGGATGGGGGTTGTTCTAGTTTTAGGGAAATGCGAAGTTTAGCTCAGGATAGGAAAGAGTGGAGGTACGTGTCCAACCAGTCTTAGGATTGATGACCTTATGATGATGAAACTAATCAAATTAAAAATTCTTGAGCTAGTTAAAAATCAACTAAAAGTGCCATTTTTTATAATATTCGGATTTTTAACATTCTTACACACGTGAAATAATTAAGGAGAGGAATTTTAGCTCATTAAATATAAACAAATTGTCATATAGAATAGAAAAAACAAAATAAGTTGGTGAAAATCAACCCTAACTTTAGTCATATAGCCAAAGTGTCATATAGTTGAGACACTCAAAATTGGCATAATCCGGAATAAATTATCTGTGAGAATGGATGTGTCTTCCTTCTTTTTTCCACTTGAGACTGTAGTCAAGTCATTTGCTGCGTTTCGAACACGCCCTTGTTAAGTTAGAAGATGCTTCATGGGTAATACAGACAAAATGAAAAGAGATAACCGAATAACAGTATGTGGTGCATTTAGAGGTTGCTTAGGTGTGTAAAAGATCAGGGTCGGCTTTATAACTGTCTGGTTCGAATTATATCTGCAACCACGAGAGGTGACAACAGCAACTACGACCAACCGACCTACCAGGTTAACGATCCGTCGTTGCTGTTGTCACCTCTCGTAGTTTAGTGGTCAGAGCATTGGTGCGTAAAGCCAAAGGTCCCGGGTTCGATTCCCGGCGGGGGTGTGACAACAGCAACAATTTTTCCCTCATAATTTGAGGTAGTTTGTAGTGGGTAAATAAAAAATCGAAAAAAAGATTTCAAATTAATATCGCTCTAGTCTAGTTAGTAAGTCGAAAGAAGAAAGTAAATGCTACCAGTTTTATTACAGACTATGCCAATTTTAAACGTCCCAACTATGGAATTCTAATTAATTACTGTAGAAGTGTCTGTGAAATGATCGTGCACCTTTTGTGACTAACCGCCACGGGTTACAATGTTTAACGTTATTGAAATTTCAACCCTCAATAAAATTATCTATACCTAAAAAAATTAATACTTTTCTTTCTAAAAAGGTTCTGTTTGTAAGGTCTCAACTTTTTATTTTTAATTGATGCATCGAGTACCTCATTGCTTAAATAAAACAGCAGTAAAACGTACGGTATTTAAAATATGTTTTTATTTCCTTGGAGATAACACAAAACTTTGTAACCTTCCACTATAAATTCCATTATATATCTGTTATTATTTAATATTTCTATGTTAAAAATAATTGTTACCTACAATAAATATTTTAAATATACGTATATCATGTAAAAAAAATGTAAAATTATTTGTTTTTAATTGACTATGACCATTAATAGAGAGCCTCAACATTAATTCCATTCAAATACGGCATGGGCCACTATCAGGTATATCGTTACAACCAAAACGCTGGCTACCATTATCGGAAAGCCAACCCTGGAATTAAAAAATTAAATATGTACTTTTCACAACAATTTAAACACGTAATAAAAAAACGTAATTACAAAAACCAAATTTCACACCAAGTTAAAGTTACAGGATATTTTATTAACCACTGGGTATACCATGACAAAATTGGCTTCTAGTTTTGTTTAAATATCACTTACTTGAAAAAGTCCGTGAATGAAAACTTATATCCGTGTTGTTCCGCAACTCCTGCACAAATTATATTAGAAGATGATCCAAACAACGATCCATTTCCTGAAATAATTATAACACAATAGAGTGAAGAACTTTTAGTTAAAAAAATCCCCTTAGGGTAGAACAGAAAAATTTCGTTTACGGAATACGTATGTTAGATGTCTGTCAGTTTTTTTTTTTTACAAAACACCTTGACCCAAATTTATAATTAATATTTGCAGAACAGCGTAAGACACTTCGGAACTACCGGGTGTCCCGCGACACCACAAAACAAGCTTCGACTTAATGTGCTAAATGTACAAACTAAAAGGTTAAAAATCTATTGAATATCAACCTAATCGTGGGTCGTAAGTGGGCGCGGCGGAAAAGAAAAGATTAGAAGCGTTCGAAATCTGGTGTTACTGGCAAATGATGAGGATACCGTGGATAGAGAAGGTTAGAAATGAAGAGGTATTGGAAAGAATAAGAAAACAGAGGACTCTATGGAAGTCAATAAAAAATAGGTGAGATAGGTTGATAGGACACCTTCTCAGGAGTGAAGGTCAAGTCAGAGACATATCAGAGGCAGAAAGAGAAGTAGAGGTAGACCTAGATTTAAATTATTGTTCGCAAATAGTTAAGGATGTGGGATATACTAGCTTTAGGGAAATGCGAAGATTAGCTCAGAATAGGAAGGAGTGAAGGTGCGTGCCCAACAAGGCTCAGGACTGACTACCTTATGATGATGAAACATCTCGTTATGACATCTTGGTGTCATTGGAGCTTTGGAATCCAGAAAGAGTAGTTAAAAAGTCCCTATTTCAAAGCGTGACGAGAAAGGCGGTAAAATTTGAAAAATGTCACATCAACGTTATATTACATACCTCCAAAGCATGCTCCAAAAGATAGTGCCCAAACGAGAGGTTGAAGGGGTAACTTCAATTCAGCATTTTTCGATAAATTCACTGAAATCTTTACCATCATCGTTGTCAATGGAATATTATCAACGAAGGCCGAGGCTCCAGCGGACACCCAGAGAATCAGCAGAATCGCCACGGCCAATCTTGATTCTTGGTGCACTGACATTATTAGAGATTCAGTTTGCTGTCCAATCCAGTCAATCAAACCCAGTCTAGACAAAGCCTAGAAATTATTATAATTGTTGTACACAACCATATTGCTTTTGATATACCACGTGTCCTACAAATGGACTTAATATAACATGTAAAACAAAACAACGCAGAACGTTTCACCAACTTAATGAAATTCTGACAAGTTTTGGTCACGCGACCGTTGAATTCATCAAAGGTTTTAGAGTTATACCTATACTAAGAATGTTTAAAAATACTTTTAGATGTTTTTTATTCCTACCAGCTACTAATATTGGTAGATAGGTAGAACCTCCGAATTATTAAGACGAGTAGGACGAAAGGCCCTCTGTGGTACCCTTTTTTAAGAATGGTCCCTATCTCATCTATTATTATCTTCTTATATCCAAGTTTAACCTTACTGTTCACGTGTTTTTTCCTCTCCTCTTTTACCATTTATTCCAACCTTGTCTATTTTCTTGTCTCTTCCACAGTAATATCATCTTTCCCTCTAGCGTTCAACTGTTTATAACTACCTGTAGTTTTTCTTCCCACTTCTCCATTTTTGTCCCTTATACTTTCTTTTTAATTTTCCATACTTTCTTAATTCCACCTCCATTCCCGTCTTCTCTTTTATAAATCTTTGCAACTCAAACTTCTCTTTATTCTCTTCCAACTCTATTCCAAAAAACATTAACATTCGTTTCCTTAATGAAGAATGCTCATCTACCACACGAGCCATCCAGGTACTATTTCCGGCCCATGCCCTCCGGAAATGGCCCAATGCCTCCTAGTTCTCCACGATATATTACCCTACAGGTTCCTCAAGGTAGAGTCAAATTTTGTTCTGTGGTCGCCTTTTTTAAGAATGGGTCATCATGCACCACTCTATGATATACATTAACATGAGGATAATGACCTTACCGAAAGCCCCATTGCTCTGGCAATGATGACACATATTCGCGTAATGGCTCCAGTACATTCTCATTGTACCGTCCAAATGCACATTCTGAGTGAGAATACATTGTTCTTTAATTTATATTTTTATACTCGATTTATTTTTTATTTTGAGGTAATATTACTTATAATCGCCACACGTGCAGTTGACCTATTTGTGTACCAACTGTTGCGAAGGTCACGAATAGGTATGAGTGTTGCATCAGTTATTGCTTCCAATGACGAAGGGCTGTCAAACTGGCGACTGTTCTAAATCATTGCCTCCAGAATTTACCTTTTAAATATTCCAGAATACCGATCAGACATAGTCCATATATTTGTGTATCTGATCCTAATGAAATAAAATAAGTGGGACACACACAAAACATAACTTTGTTCGGTTGTTAACTAAATTTAGATTTTGAGCGAGGACGTCTTTTAATACCTAAAGTTTCCAGAAGAGATTGACTCAAGAAAGGAAGAAGTTGAAGTGTATGTCTAACCAGTGTTCGGGGTGAAGGCCTTATGATTATCATTATGATTATTACTATCATTTGTTTTCAGCGTCTAAACATGATGAAAACAAGCCTAGTAGTTTACTTCTTTGAACACTTTAACTGATCGTGAAGTAATATCCGACAGTTTTCAAAAAAGTATAAGCTCATACATACATAGGTATATATTTGCTCAGTCGTTATTTTCCGGGTAATTTATTTTTTATTTGAACTTAAGCAATAAAAAGCTTTCAGAATTATATTTTCTGAAATGTTCTTCTCTGCGGGTCCCGGAAAATAATAAACAGTTTAAATGACTTTATGGGTTTTTTTAAGATGTTTCGGAAATTGCACGGGCAGGTATATCATACAACTCAGCAGTGATGGTATAACGTTACAAAAAAAAGAGTCTGCATGAAAGAATACGTAAGTATATGTATATGTATACCTAATAGTGGACAAGAAGGTATGTATATTTTAAATGAATCTGATTATGGTGTAATTTGACTTTTAGGTAACCAAAATAACACACAATTTAATCAAAAATCGCCCAAGTAAATTATATTGTAGTTCACACTAAATTAGATAAAAACATTCAAAAAAAGTTGCTTCATCCAAAACCTTTACGTTTTATACTTTCAAAAACATGTATAAAAACGTTGGCAGATTCAAATCTGCCGCGATACCAACAGAGGAAGTGAATTCTTAACCTTAACTTTCTGTTGCACATGTTCGCCCCATCAACACGTTATTGAAGATAATAAACCAATCGAATTTGAATTAAACTCTGACAAAAAAATAACTCCATATATTGTACTCACTTAATAACTGTACCCCTAGTAATATTTTCCTTGTTAAAATGATAAAAATATAATAATGTTGTGCTTAGTGTATTCTGTGCGTCAATATGGTGTTGAGCATTGAAACATGTGTTCGTAACAAATAAACGGCATGGCTGAACGTTGCAACAAATGAATTCTCATATTTGGATAAATAATAATGAAAATATTTTCGATCTGTTCGTTAACTACATACATGCAAACAATATTCGCTGAATTTATTATTTGCCAACGATCGTTTCTATGCTAATTTTCCTAATATAAGTTTATTTAGATATTACACTCGTATACAGTGTCGGTATAATACTCATAAACGCATAAACTATGCATGCATATATGATACTGTCATGTTCGTGGGTTTAACAAAATTAATTTCTTAAACTGATAACGACAAAAAAAACTATTTATTTACACTGCTGCTGATATAGGTATCACTATTCACTGCGCTATTTATTTCACTATCGCTGTCAATTTATTTCTGGATTCACTTCTGCGACGGTCAATTTATTTCTTGTCCGCGATCATCTCTTCCTTTAAATACTCTTGTTTACTTTCTAGAACCTTCTGGAAACATCCGGATAGTTTATTTTTTATTTGAACTGTTTAACTGCTTTCCCAGAACGCAGGTACGACACACACATTTACAAATACGGTCCACATAAAGAAAGGCGCCCGCGGCTAGTCGGCGAATCGATAAGCCGTTCACGCACACGTGTGCCCGATCGCACACAAACATACTCGTGCTCGCTATAATAGTATTGGGAATGTACCCGAATTTAATCTGTACCATGGTAAGCTACAAGACGCCTGTCGATATTACTATTATCTTCAATCCAAACAAACTGTATTAGGTAAATACTCCTTTCACGTCAGTCTATCATGGAATATTTTATTGGTGCACTTAAAATAACCAATTGCAATTTTCACGTCACACCCTGTATTTTGGTTTTTACATTAAAATTGCTTACAATGTAAAGTAAAGTTCAACATTAATGAGCCTTGCCAACTAGCGTTGATAATGCCCGCATTAGAAGTGGGATTTAGTGGAAATTGGGGTGAAGCTCTTTTTTGGTTATTTAGTAGATTTATTTAAAAATGGTGTGGTTTTATGAAACCACGATGCAAGTAAAACTTTTCGGATTGTAGGCATTTAACTGTAAATTTTCGGAAAATTATTCGATTTAGGGTATTAAAATTAAAATCGCGTTCTTAATCTTATCTTAATGATTGGAAAATGATAATGATAATCAATAGTACACAACATATCCTACTATAAATCTTAATTTCAATCTGCGTATGAGAGTACGGAATGCATAATAAATACAATCATTCAGATGATAGACGCATGTTAAAAACTGAAAACAATATTTACTTAAATCATTGAATCATTTTGAACTTCAGTTATTCGATCAATAATTTCATCTTCGCTTTGAGTTTCACAGTCTATAAATGTAATTGTCATGCACTTCCACGAATGAGTGAGAATGTAAATGGTACACGGTTAGCTCATGTGAGCCATGGGCGCCGCCATATTGGCTGCTCTGCCAAGCGCCTTTCAGTTTTACCCTTACTCCGCGGCCGGCTGTAATGCGACATGCGTTAGATGGACGAAAAAATTTGAGGCGATGTAATAAAAGTTTCACTTTAAAAAGAATTAACAATTAATCTACTGCACGGATATAGCCTAAGTGAGGAGTTAGCAAACTTTGAAAATAGAAGAATCAAATCGTCAAAGCGTATCGATTTGTATCATCATCATCTGTAGTTCTTAGGCTTTCACGGCCGGCGTCTATCGATGCTGTGTTTTCTTCCGGGCTTTTGGGCCGTGGTCCGTGGAATCTTACTTTTCCAAAACGTTTCGCCGTTCTTTGCTGACGGCATTTTTGATGATTGGACTGATTAGTTACGACTCAGCACCTGCCCAGTCACCACTAAAGATGCCGTCAGTAAAGAACGGCGAAACGTTTGGAAAAGTAAGATTCCACGGTCCACGGCCAAAAAGCCCGGAAGAAAACACAGCAGCAGCATCATCATCATCATCATCATTATCATCATCGTGATCATAAGGTCATCGGTCCAAAGATTGGTTGAATCAATCCTCGCATTTCTCATAAACTAGAACATTCTACATCCTTAGCTTTGCGAACAATAATCTAATCCAGATTTTCTTCGTGTTCTGCCATCTCTCTTTTCTTTATTGACTTCCATAACGCCCTTTGTACTTCTAGTCCTTCGAATATATGGTACTTGCAGCATGCTCCTTGAGCACTCCACCTTCCACTATTCCCCCCACCCCACCCCACTAGCAGCTGAGTTCCAGCAATCTAACAAAATGCTACAGACGGCTCGCGAATAATGGTCTACCGACTATTGGCCTGGACCCTAGGGCAAGGACGTGTGGCCCCGGGACCACATGCGACATCCTTCAGTTTCTTCAGCTCTGACCATCTTTCATAATCTGAAGTTTAAGTCATCTCAATAACTACAATTTTACAAAAGTAACATTTTTAGGTACATCTACTTTTGTGACCTGTTATGACAAGAAGGTTCCCCACCTCTACGCCAGGGTCTCACACAATGGAAGCCTGTCATACATATTACGTATATTACGTCACTGACTTAAGAACGGTTTTCCCCTGATGTATATAAAGAAGCTTATTATCAATGTACGTTTTGTATTCAAACAAACCTTTTATAATTTTTTTGAATCGATCTTTTCACGATCAATACAGAGTACAACATATTTTGAACGATGTGATGTCAAAATGATGATGTGCGATATTAAGCCGTTTTATGATGAAGTGTGCCCGTTACCGCCACTCCCCCGTGTCTGTCGTAATTATTGTCTTTAGCACAAAGAGATATCGAATGTCGGGCTCTCTGAATTCCGGCTACGCAAGCTGAATGTAATTATTAGACTACAATTTATATGCAGTGACTGTTGGAAATTTCATTGTGCAGTCCCACACCCCCTTGTTAGCATTAATAACAAGAGACAACGTTGTGTGCGTGTATGTACACATGTACATGACTGTCTATGCACATACGTACCAACATATGCACGTCTATGTCTTTACGCAAGAGTGGTTACTTACAGCTTCGAGGAACAGCAACAACACTAAAGTGATCCCAAGATACTACAAAATTGTTTTTCATAATCTTTACGAAAGATCCCATTAACGGATCCAATAAGGGAGGTATAGAGTGAAGAGATTGTTTAATAAATGAGAGACCGATATAGAAAATTTTTAATGTTCTTGCTAGAGAGTGGACTATTCCAACGACCTAGACGCTCTGGAGTAAGATGGATAGTCCTCTTTAGTCTACTTCAGGAATTGTGGGTAGTGGATGATAGCCAGGGAGAAATACATAGGCCAGAAGGATAGCGTGGAGATAAGAAGCAGGAAAACCACAAAAATCAAAGAAAATACCACAAATGGCGCGGTAAACGCCATCTGTAGTACGATGCCACATTTTTAGATTACGTATGCTCCAACAAGGTCCATTTAAATATATGGATATCTACTTGCTGAAACGAATCCCGGCGTAGCTAACCTCAACGTGATACAGACCACTTCGAATTAGTTTATTCGATTATGGTAACGTGCCTGTCACGTTGAGATTAGCTACGCCGGGATTCGTTTCAGCAAGTAGATATCCATATATTTAAATGGACCTTGTTGGAGCATACTTAATCCAAAAATGTAGCATCGTACTACAGATGGTGTTTACCGCGTCATTCGTGGTATTTTCTAAAACGCACTGTTAAGACAGCAGGTAAAAGATCTGTGTTCTGTCGGAGCTGTCTGCGACCCGCTGATGAGATCCAACAAGATCGAAATCGCGATCCGCGTCTGGCAGTTTCGACAGAATACAGACCACTTTGAATTATTTTATACAAAAATCAAAGATCAGGGTACACGGACCGGTGGAGTCGAAACATTGGTGCAGTCCAGAATAATAAGCTATAATCTAACATCTAGATTTTTTGCTCAGTAAATGATGCATAGTAAAATCTATTAGGCCGACGGAACTATTGAATCAGTCATAGCTTCTTGGCATTGAAACTTATGCTCAATATCGACTACATCACTAATGAAAATTGTAATCACACGTGTTTCATAAATTACGTTTTATGTTATTACTGTTTGATCATCGGAATGCAAAGTACCCAGGAGAATGCGTAAATCCTGAAATCTGAAAAAGTTCTTGCGTGGTACCATTCGGGCACACTCTTCAATACGTATAAGCCGAAAGGGCCTGATCCCCCACGGCGCAAGACTAATTCACAAATTCAGATGAGATTAGGTGGGGGAACGGACATCAAAGAGTTCGCACCCGGGCCCATTAGGGCGTTGCTATACCAATGGGATCTAAATAGCGAAAAAATTGGTGGTCAGTTCGAAGCATGGTTAAGCACACATCTTCTTCTTTCCAACCTGACCGAGTCCACGTATTTTCTGAAAACTAGAATGTAGTCTGCCCTCTGTACTCCTATTTTCCGTACAGAACCATACTTCAAACACATCTTTTCAAAAATTCTTTTAGAATTTTCGAATTAATTATTCCGCATCACATGCAGCTCTCGTGTATATTCACGGAAGAATACCGAACAGTCCCATACTAATATCTAATATCTCTTAAAGAAATGCCAAATCCATCCATGGAAGATACTACTATCCTTGAAAGAAATTAATAAGGGACTTCATCAAGGTGCATTACTGCATGGAACACTTTTATTAGCGCGAAACTGAGATGATTCTAAATGACTAAACATGTCCAACCCAAAAATGATGTAACTCAAAAATAATGCCGGAAGAAGTAAACCATGATTATCAGCGAAAGATAATTCTTCCCGAACAAATGACATGATATGACACGACATGACCATCGATTCCAAATAATCAGGTCTTCACCATTAAGGGGTTAACGTTTCAAGTGCGTGGTTTTTCACAAACACTGGGGCATTCTTGAATCTTGTGATTAAAGAAATGTAAGGATCTTCAATTGCCACTTACCTCCATCAGTATGAACAAGGATGCAAAAAAAATTAAAGTTGACCATTCCACCCTTGCCAGAATTGAATCCAAGTTATCTTTGTCGTAAAGTATTAAAAGGAGCAAGGCCCCTAGGAATGCCGTCCAACCCATGCCAAGATGACCTGCAACAATTTCTGATCATGGAGAGATATTATGCGAAACGATTCTTAGTAAACGTGTCCTTTCGCAAACAATATCAAGGAATATCAATAAAAAAAATTGTTTCATTTACAGATTTGTTAAAGTTGATCTTACAACGTAAAAATTCTTTAGTTGTAAGGGTCAACTATGAAAATAGTTTTCAAGATTTAATCTATTGACATCAAAAATTAAGAAAATCATACATACAATTTAGACATCTTTTTAGAAGTGAGTTAGTTTAATATGAAATATTCTGAAAATTCAATTCTGAATTTTTTACCCACTACACACTACCCCAAATTAATGAAGGAAAAATTGTTGCTGTTGTCACACCCCCGCCGGGAATCGAACCCGGGACCTTTGGCTTTACGCACCAATGTTCTGACCACTAAACTACGAGAGGTGACAACAGCAACCACGACCAACCGACCTACAAGGTTAACGATCCGTCAAACTGATGTAACTATATACTGAATATACTATGATTAAACATACATACAATTTAGACATCTTTTAGAAGTGAGTTAGTTTAACATGAAATATTATTCTGAAAATTCATTTCTGAATTTTTTATCCACTACACACTAGTGGTCAGAACATTGGTGCGTAAAAGGGCCCGGGTTCGATTCCCGGCGGGGGTGTGACAACAGCAACAATTTTTCCCTCATTAATTTGAGGTAGCGTGTAGTGGGTAAAAAAAATCAGAAATGAATTTTCAGAATAATATTTCATATCAAAAGAAAATCATAATTTAACTTTTTCATCTTCAAAAATACACAGAAATAATGGTTTTTAAGTTTAAAATAATGACCCTCCAGAGTCCAGAGGTTTAGATGAATTTTGGTTACTTTACAATCATCATAATTTCATAATTAATAATGGTCAGCATGAAGTAGTTTCGGTACTTACTTATTTCTGGAACTGAATGCAGAAAGAATGATGGAATAACAAACAAAAGTACTATTCCGGATTTGATTAATAAGGGTTTATTCCTAATACGATACTGCAATAAAAGAGGAACAATTAGAAACAAATTCTTTGAAAAATAGGTGTGATGTTAAGATGGTCCAGTTTCCCCGATTAATTTTCTGTTCGATTCTGTTTAAAAGAAGGAAGTACGAATATTGTCAATATATGTCGAATGGGTGCCAAGTAGTGATGAGGAAAAACAGTGTTGGTCTTACAGTTTCGTCTCACATTACCTTAGTTTTTCACGTTCAAGACAAACACTGAGACTAAGTCTCGCGTTGATAATGCCCACGTGTGAAGTGGGCGAAACACGTGTCCGCTCATATAAAATTTATTTGTGGTAATTAGGGGTGAGTATTCCTTTTATTTTTTAACTGAGACTAAGTGAACAAGACGGTAAAGATAGACCTGGAATTGCAAGGTTACGAAAGAAGCACATACTCTTAATTTTTCTAAACTGATATGGTAAGTCTAGCAAAAACAAGAACCATTATTCCAAGAAAGCGAAGAAGTATTATACATCGCGTGTTTAATGGTATCTAGAACTTTCTGGAACATTCCATATCGATTTTAACAGTTGGACACAATTTGGAACATTCTAGATCATTCCAGAAATTATCAAAACCTTGTAGAACATTCTAGATCGATTATAACAGTTGCACACATTCTGGAGCTTTCTGGATCATTTCAGAAATTTTTAGAACTTTCCAAAAGGTCTCATAAGTTAGAAAAGGACAGATTTATGTTTTTTCACATTTTCGCCTGCCACAACCACCCACTTCCACCCACCGCGACCAAACTCTCTTACTTTCAGCAGGAGACCAGGGGGTATTTACCACCCCAACGGGAAGTCGATAGGCGTTGGTGGTGAAAGAGAAAACCCTGTCTTTACGTACGCACGTTAGCATTTTATATATATATGAAACGTTTGGAAGTTTAACATAGCGCCATCTATTGAATATTGCGATCATAAATTGAGATGTGAGCTTTCCTATCTTTCAAGTTGGATCAAACGGCACACGGCGTACAAATTTGATTAAAATCGGTGAAGTACAGTAGTTTAGGAGTCCATCGCGGACAAACAACGTGACACGTAATTAATATATATTAAGATAAGCAGAAACGAAAAAAAAATGGTCGAAGAAAACAGGCCACCTTCAACGAACTCACCTGATTCTGCAAAGCCTCCAGATTATCCTCAAAAGGATCTCTATTCGAATTACTACAACTTGCAGTCTTCGTTTGCAACTTGCCCATAAGCTTTGATGTCCTCTTCATCATCGATTCCTTTACAACATCTTCGTCTTTACTGTAACTGCTCACCGAGGCAACGGCTCTTTGCCAAACTGCTATTTCCCTTTTCAGTTCTTAAAATATTCAACATCATGTTTCAGGTAGAATCTACTTTAACTTTTTTTTTTAAGAAAAAAAAGTTACTTTTGCTTCTTGAAGAGACTAATTTATGAATAAATGATGAGTTAAGGTAAGACACGTGCCAAACACCAACACTTTGCAGATTGGTTCCATTTACCAATAATGTTACAGCAAGTAATAAACTTTGTTCAGAAAAATCTGAATCTAAGTGAATCAATATTTCCGTTTTTAGATTTTACCCGCAGCTCGCTCACATTGATATACTAAATACGTGTCAAATGTCATCGACGACCACATAAAACTAATTTCTCTATCCTTTGGGAAAAGTATCTGGATGAAAGGTACCCTACGTCCTTTTCTGTACCCCTGACAATGTGTATACAAAATTTCATGACAGGTTTTACCCGCGGCTTCGCTCACGTTCATGTCCTAAATTCGTGTCAAAAGTCATCGATGACCACAAAACTAATTTTTGTATCCCTCGAAAACAGTATTTTTTTCTGGATAAAAAAATACCCTATGTCTTTTGATACGTCTTGATCTCAACAAACTTGGATCATGTGCTCCGTCAAAAACACCGAAATACGTACCACTTACTTCCTGGCGTTCCCTGTCTCTGACCTTGAAGTCCTTATCATCCTTGTAAAAGAAATGAAGTAGAAGCTGAATGACAATTGATGAAAGCAGTACTCCGATGCCCATATGTAGGGTGAATACTGCAAAATTAACACCCTGTGAAGTAAAAGATCAGATAGTGATGCAAGGGAAGTCTTTATTGACAAGTAAACATTTTCTACGGTGGTATACTTCATTTACTTTCTCTAGCGATGTACCCCTTCCAATGTCTTGGATGCGCGCTGGCAAAATCGTAGGTAGGGAGGAAAAAGCTCATTAGACTCTCGACTCTTGTTCATTAAACATACTTTTTCATACAGTACCTGCCAAAAGTTTTGTTCAATCATGAATAGTAGTGCGAGTCGTAAACAAGCGCTTAAGCCTTTAATATGTCTTCAAATATAAATAAACATCTCGTTGATATTTTCAGTAGTAAATGGTACCAATAACAGCACATTTGAGCAATGCAATTGTAGTGGATAAAATGGTCAATTTTTCCGTGCA
>NW_020438955.1:739282-750067 GCF_000699045.2 Agrilus planipennis
AAGCAGAGGATAGCGCAGGGTCGTGTCGCCTTTAATAAAAAGAAGTCACTTCTATGCTCGCGAACGGTTAATTTAGAAATTCAGAAAAGGTTGTTAAAGGTGTATGTTTGTAGCATGGCGCTGTACGGGTGCGAAACATGGACAGTGGGCGTGGCGGAAAAGAAAAGGTTAGAAGCTTTCGAAATGTGGTGTTATAGGCGGATGATGAGGATATCGTGGGTAGAAAAGGTTAGAAATGAAGAGGTATTAGAAAGAATAGGAGAACAGAGGACTCTATGGAAGTCAATAAAAAATAGACGAGATAGGTTGGTAGGACACCTTCTAGGTCTAGTCAGAGATATATTAGAGGCAGAAACAGGAGTTAGGAGGCGTAGAGGTAGACCTAGATTAGATTACTGTTTGCAAATAGTTAAGGATGTGAGCTGTTCTAGTTTTAGGGAAATGCGAAGTTTAGCTCAGGATAGGAACGATTGAAGGTACGTGTCCAACCAGTCTTAGGGCTGACGACCTTATGATGATGATGATGATAGCAGTATTAACATCTAGCTAGGAGAAGTTAGAGATAGATTTAAATAAAATAGAAGCGGTGCTGACAAAACAAAAATACTGGTATGCAAGGGAAGAAAAGTGGGGAAAAAGCAAATATAAAGATAGGGGACGAAAAGTTAGAAAAAGTGGCTGATTTTCGGTATCTAGAAAGTCAGAAAACTGAGGATAGAAGGAGCAGTAGAAATATAAAGCCAAGGATAGCGCAGGGTCAAGTCGCCTTCAACAAAAAGAAGTCAGTTCTGTGCTCATGAACGGTTAATTTAGAAATTCAAAAAAGATTGTTGAAGATGTACATCTGGAGCAAGGCGCTCTTGGGGTGCGAAACATGGGCGGTGGGCGCGACGGAAAACAAAAAAGTTAGAAGCGTTTGAAATGTGGAGTTACAGGCGAATGATGAAGGTATCGTGGATAAAAAATGAAGGGGTATTAAAAAGGAATGGGACTCTATGGAAGTTAATAAGAAATAGGCGAGATCGGTTGGTGTCACACCTTCTTAAAAGGGCTGGTAAGAAGCCGAAACACGAGTTAAGAAGAGTAGGGGTAGACTTAGATTAGATACTGTTCACAAATAGTTAAATATGTGGGATGTTCTAGTTTTAGGGAAATGCGAAGTTTAGCTCAGGATAGGAAAGAGTGGTGGTGTGTGTCCAACCAGTCTTAGAACTGACGACCTTATGATAATGTTGATACAAAGGTACATATGTATATTCAATGTATCATCATTAATATACATGTAGGATGTCCTGAAATCATCGAGATACAGAATGAAAATTTTGGTCTTGAGTCACTTCATCATATTCATTATAAGGTCAGGTCATCATCTCGAAAACAGGAGCAATTATTTTCACCTTCACCCTTTCTTATTCTGCGCCGGACTTCCCATTTCCCCAACATTGGGACGTCTGACATCCTACAGTCCCCTATTTGTAAGTAGTAGTCTTATCTAGGTCTACCACCTTTTGATTCTTGATCCTACTGCGTCTTTAACTAGCCCTTCATGTTTGAGAAATTGTCTTACCAAACTATCTAACCCGTTCTTTTTTTACTTCCATAGCGCCCTCTGTCCTCCTACTCCTTCAAATGCCTTCTCGACTCTAACCTTTTCTATCCACGGTATTTTTAAAATACTCCTGTAACACTACATCCTAAACCCTTCTAACCTATTCTCTTCCGCATTTCCCACCTTCTACCTTTCCACCCTTTGCTTCAAGTCTCTAGCACTTTTTCAATCATGAGTTATCTCACTCCCTAAATATCGAAAAATGGCGACTTCTTCTAGTTTATCGTCTCCTATTTTTGTATTAGTTCTAGCCCTACTTCCGCTTCCATTTTATTCAAAACTAACTCTTAACTTCTCCTTGCTAGATGCTAAAATACTACTGTATCAACCGCAAATCTAAGCATGCTAATCTTGTATCACCCATTTGACTTTTATTTCTTTTCGACTAAAAAAGTAGTTAAGGACATCCTGTATATTATAACCGTCCAATGTCTTATGAACATCTGCTTACTTTTACTGATAAGACGTTTGCTTCCTTTAGATTGCTATTATTGTTTGCGGGTTGCGACGTGACCACCCCTTCAACCCATACATCCATCGAATGTTGTGACAGGTTTCTGTAATATTCAGGCAGCATAGCGCCATCTAACATTATCTCGAGCTTTTTTGATTTCGGGGCGTCAAATATTGAAAAACCTCAAGAAAAGATAAGCATTTAATGTTAACAAAAATTGAAAAGTAATCCTTACATTAAGATTGGTCCAATATTAAACGTATGAATGTAAGGAGTGGAAGGTTATGGGAGGGGATAATGTATCTACCTCCCATTCAATTCGTTATCTTTTTTTTATCGAATGTTTCATCAAATTACTGACTTCTCAATTGTTTTGTTAATTTTAGCTTTTATCTGTAACTAATGTGTATTACTTACTTTTAGCCTTCCCCTTTGCAACGTTTATTTGATGTGTCCCTGGAACAATCTCTGTTTTCCTCATTAAAATTATAGTGATTAGTAACCAGAAAATTATTAATATTGCCAGTTTCGTATATCGCAAAATTTGTTTCCATTTTTCTGGGAAAAACGTGTAATCGTGTCTAAAAATTTAACATTTTTGAGCTAGATACTAGTCAATTTCTTAACATATGTAATTAAATTCAAATTAATGTGAAAATTCATTTTTTCATTCCACTACAAACTCCCTCAAATTAATGAGAAAAAAATTTTGTTGCTGTTGTCACACCCTCGCCGGGAATCGAACCCGGGACCTTTAGCTTTACTAAGAAGGCTTAGTGATCAAAGCATTAGTGCGTAAAGCCCAATGTCCCGAGTTCGATTCCCGGCGAGGGTGTGACAACAGCAACAAAATTTTTCCCTCTTTAATTTGAGGGAGTTTGTAGTGGGATTAAATTAAAAAATGAATTTTCACATTAATTTGATATCAACCCCTATTAAATGTCAAATCTATATCGTAATTAAATTGCCTAACTTTTATCTTCTTTCCTGGTTTTATCAAAATTATTTCCTTAAGGTATATTTGTACTACCCCTTAAGTAAAATTTCAACCACGCTGAGTTTTTAAGAATTTCGCAGTAAGTAAAATTATTCAAAATAAATCCAGTACTTCATGTTGAGTCCTTTTTGGAAATAATAATTATAATTACATGTATCGTAAGTACTAACGTTTTATTTGTGTTGAATATAATATTATCACCATTTTCAATACCGTCATCGTCTTCTTCGTCTTCGGCAACTGGCTCTATGGGAGACGAAATTATGCACACTTTGGTTGCTTTAGAATGGTGAGCGTCTGGAACGCTGCTATAGTGCCTTCTACACCAATTTTCACTAATTGTAAAAATATCAATTAATATAATAGAAGTAGGTCCCAACTGATACAAAATCAAAAAGTTTTAGTTACAGGTAAAAGGAAAGATTTTTAAAACTGGAAATTGTATAAAATAAGGAATCGGAATTAGGATACATTTTTCAAAGTTCTTGCTTTCAGTGTTTATTTTTGAAATAATGTAAAAACTACTGAAGATATTGATCTTAAAATTCAACAAAAAGAACCCGGTGTCCTCTCGAGTGCTACCAAGGAATGGTCCTAGCTAAATATTTATGTGACCATTCCAATGCTGCAAGACCCACAAAAAGCGTCATGGTTTAATAGTTTACCATGACCAAGCGGCAGGTCATTGCTTAGGATTCGGGAGGTTACCGGTTCGATTCCGGATACATCTGGGGTTTCACTTAGACAAATACAGGGGGGTAATATACCACAGATAATCTCCTGTCTTCATTTCGCCCAACTCATCTTTATCATTCCAATCACCACTCATCCCCTCCAGCGTAATCTGGAGATTTTTCTTTTGGGTGTTTCATTCCCACCAGCCAGTAATGCGGGCAGTCCTTCCGGACTATGCCGGAAGGTAGGGCGNTTTTTCCGTGCAGTACTGTACGGTTTATACGCTTCTCACCGGTTAAGAGTTTGGCCGAGAGTTGTCTCCTTTCTTTTCTGGCCTAGTGCTGTTCTTTTCTACTTTGCGCCGGTCAAACTGAAGGTCACATCGCTACAGAAACTAAACGAAGTATAGTTGATGGGCGAGGAGATGAGTTATACACACAAATACGTACACGGACACATTCACAACAATAATTAATATAAAGTTGTATTACTTACGGAGCTTACAACATTTTTATTGGATGCAATAATAACGTTAGGGGGATCCCCAACAGGCGTTATAGCTCCTCCTACATTCGAATATATAACCATTGAAATTAGTACTGGAACTGGGTTCAGTTTCATTACCTCACACAACCTAAAGTTAAAAAAGATAACTATAAATATCTTTATTAAACAGTTATTTTAATTCTGGAAGTAATTTTTTCTTGTGTATCACTTGGAATTATTTTGTTACGGTCCTGTTTCTTTACTTGCCTTATAGTAACTGGAGTAAGGAGCAAAGCCGTCGTGACGCTGTCCAGAAAACACGACAAAAATACGGTAAACAAACACAAGGTGTTTATAAGGGGCCATTCCTTCCCATTTGTTACCTAATAAAGGTACAAAGTATTGAAAACAATTAACAAAATAGCAATTTCTAATTTTTAAAGTATCGCCCAACAATTTAGCTAAATACAAATAAAATACGGGTTGCACTAGAAATAAAATAAGATTGCCCTTTAAATAAATAAATTGCGACTGTGTTTCAAATTAATTAAATAGTGTCTGTGTAGGGCGGTGTTGTAGTGTTGAACATTAAACAGTTCAAATCTCAAAGCCAAAATACGACACAAACGTCCGAAACAGTTTTCGGTAACAAAGTTACCTTCTTCAGGGACTGAAGAGAATCAAAGGTCAAAGGTAAGGCAAACATGACTAATTAATGTTGTAGTCCGGTGAGCATAACTCAATACGTCAACTACAATGTGGACCTTACAAAACAAAAGAGCAAAACAATTACATTAGCCCAAATAGTGGAGAATTAGGCATAAGACCTTTGCCACTGTTAACAGAGTTTAATAGATATTTATAAAGAAACATACTTTCAAAACTGTCAAGCAAGTAATTATTTCTAATTTCCTTATCGATTATCAATATCGTTCCTGTGATTATTAGTAAGAATATTTTGAGCAACCCTGGATTTTCAAGTGTACTAAACCTGGCATGAGTCAAATGTTCTTTAAACCTAACATGTACTGAACGTTTAGTTTGTCCAATGTATTTCTTACTGCAATATTTTGAAGTGAGATTCTTAAACATTTTTTTGTTAACTATTTTATCAATAATACTACAATTATATCCATTGTTTTCGGCAATATTTTGACGTGACGTCTTATAATTCGATGGAACCGGCTGCACGCACGAAAAAACATGACTCATGCGGCGTTACCTCGCTCTGAGGCGTTCCATTTAAGGGTTGAAGTGCAAGCGAGAGCGCGGAACGAGCGACAAAGAGGCACAATCGGCCTCCGCGTTCGGCAGCGTTCGACATCTGTCTCTCTCCTACTTGAGTGAGCGATGCGTCCGCGTGGACAGCTGCTATACAATAATACATTTACATGTTTTCGTCAAGTATGAAGTGCAGTGAAAAGTGAATGTGATGTCAATTGTTTATAACAACGATAATTGCTGCGATAAAGGTAATGATTCTTTCGATATTAAATATATGTTCAGTGATATATTGTCGAATTGAAGCTAGAGTTACAAAAATTTTAATGATGTTTAAAAGTTGTAAAACAATTACTCAAAGCACATTCATACTTGTAAAAACTATGTACGTTTGCGAAAATAGTTAGAGTCACTGGTTACAATTCTAAAAGTATTTGTGGGTTTTCTATAAATATAGAATTCGGAAGAATTCGCATTTTCGTTGATAGCCTTACCTTAAATGCTAATACTGCTAAATAATCAAATAGACCCGTTTCGCTGACAATGGTGACTATGATCATCATAGAAAACAATAGAAGCAACGTTTCAGTATCAATCCACGACACGATCTCCGAAAGAGCCGGTCTAACATTCAAATAAGCTAAAATCGCTATTGATATCGTACTCGCTAACATGGCCGCTAACGTCCTATGTATTATCTAAAAAACAATGTTTGACGTAATAATAGAAGAATAAAAGTTCTTGGAGATTCTACATAAAAACAATCAAATAATTCAATTGTTTTAATTCTAAGCTTTATAAACGGTCTTGATTTACCTCAAATATAATGATGACGTAAAGTCCCAGAAGGACGAACGCAGCGTAAATGACACCATCGTTGGTACTTATGGAAGCCAAATGGTACTCTAAGGATAAAGGTAGATTTCTATCCAGATTTGTTTTCAGTTTTATTCTCAACGATAGATACTGCGAATCGTTGACTAGCACATCATCCAGAGCTAGAGCCTTCCTCAGGTTTATTTGTGGTACCTGCTCTAGCATGGTATCAGAGACTAAGGGCACACGCCATAATTCAGAAATGTTCTGAAGAAAGACGAAGAAAGATTTAATGTTTTGTATCCACAGGTTAAGATTAGTATGTTTAGATTTGCAGATGATATAGCAGAGTAGTAGGGATATAAAGCAGAAGATAGCGCAGGGTCGTGTCGCCTTTAATAAAAAGAAGTCACTTCTATGCTCGCGAACGGTTAATTTAGAAATTCAGAAAAGGTTGTTAAAGGTGTATGTTTGTAGCATGGCGCTGTACGGGTGCGAAACATGGACAGTGGGCGTGGCGGAAAAGAAAAGGTTAGAAGCTTTCGAAATGTGGTGTTATAGGCGGATGATGAGGATATCGTGGGTAGAAAAGGTTAGAAATGAAGAGGTATTAGAAAGAATAGGAGAACAGAGGACTCTATGGAAGTCAATAAAAAATAGACGAGATAGGTTGGTAGGACACCTTCTTTGAAGGTCTAGTCAGAGATATATTAGAGGCAGAAACAGGAGTTAGGAGGGTAGAGGTAGACCTAGATTAGATTACTGTTTGCAAATAGTTAAGGATGTGAGCTGTTCTAGTTTTAGGGAAATGCGAAGTTTAGCTCAGGATAGGAACGATTGAAGGTACGTGTCCAACCAGTCTTAGGGCTGACGACCTTATGATGATGATGATGATAGCAGTATTAACATCTAGCTAGGAGAAGTTAGAGATAGATTTAAATAAAATAGAAGCGGTGCTGACAAAACAAAAATACTGGTATGCAAGGGAAGAAAAGTGGGGAAAAAGCAAATATAAAGATAGGGGACGAAAAGTTAGAAAAAGTGGCTGATTTTCGGTATCTAGAAAGTCAGAAAACTGAGGATAGAAGGAGCAGTAGAAATATAAAGCCAAGGATAGCGCAGGGTCAAGTCGCCTTCAACAAAAAGAAGTCAGTTCTGTGCTCATGAACGGTTAATTTAGAAATTCAAAAAAGATTGTTGAAGATGTACATCTGGAGCAAGGCGCTCTTGGGGTGCGAAACATGGGCGGTGGGCGCGACGGAAAACAAAAAAGTTAGAAGCGTTTGAAATGTGGAGTTACAGGCGAATGATGAAGGTATCGTGGATAAAAAATGAAGGGGTATTAAAAAGGAATGGGACTCTATGGAAGTTAATAAGAAATAGGCGAGATCGGTTGGTGTCACACCTTCTTAAAAGGGCTGGTAAGAAGCCGAAACACGAGTTAAGAAGAGTAGGGGTAGACTTAGATTAGATACTGTTCACAAATAGTTAAATATGTGGGATGTTCTAGTTTTAGGGAAATGCGAAGTTTAGCTCAGGATAGGAAAGAGTGGTGGTGTGTGTCCAACCAGTCTTAGAACTGACGACCTTATGATAATGTTGATACAAAGGTACATATGTATATTCAATGTATCATCATTAATATACATGTAGGATGTCCTGAAATCATCGAGATACAGAATGAAAATTTTGGTCTTGAGTCACTTCATCATATTCATTATAAGGTCAGGTCATCATCTCGAAAACAGGAGCAATTATTTTCACCTTCACCCTTTCTTATTCTGCGCCGGACTTCCCATTTCCCCAACATTGGGACGTCTGACATCCTACAGTCCCCTATTTGTAAGTAGTAGTCTTATCTAGGTCTACCACCTTTTGATTCTTGATCCTACTGCGTCTTTAACTAGCCCTTCATGTTTGAGAAATTGTCTTACCAAACTATCTAACCCGTTCTTTTTTTACTTCCATAGCGCCCTCTGTCCTCCTACTCCTTCAAATGCCTTCTCGACTCTAACCTTTTCTATCCACGGTATTTTTAAAATACTCCTGTAACACTACATCCTAAACCCTTCTAACCTATTCTCTTCCGCATTTCCCACCTTCTACCTTTCCACCCTTTGCTTCAAGTCTCTAGCACTTTTTCAATCATGAGTTATCTCACTCCCTAAATATCGAAAAATGGCGACTTCTTCTAGTTTATCGTCTCCTATTTTTGTATTAGTTCTAGCCCTACTTCCGCTTCCATTTTATTCAAAACTAACTCTTAACTTCTCCTTGCTAGATGCTAAAATACTACTGTATCAACCGCAAATCTAAGCATGCTAATCTTGTATCACCCATTTGACTTTTATTTCTTTTCGACTAAAAAAGTAGTTAAGGACATCCTGTATATTATAACCGTCCAATGTCTTATGAACATCTGCTTACTTTTACTGATAAGACGTTTGCTTCCTTTAGATTGCTATTATTGTTTGCGGGTTGCGACGTGACCACCCCTTCAACCCATACATCCATCGAATGTTGTGACAGGTTTCTGTAATATTCAGGCAGCATAGCGCCATCTAACATTATCTCGAGCTTTTTTGATTTCGGGGCGTCAAATATTGAAAAACCTCAAGAAAAGATAAGCATTTAATGTTAACAAAAATTGAAAAGTAATCCTTACATTAAGATTGGTCCAATATTAAACGTATGAATGTAAGGAGTGGAAGGTTATGGGAGGGGATAATGTATCTACCTCCCATTCAATTCGTTATCTTTTTTTTATCGAATGTTTCATCAAATTACTGACTTCTCAATTGTTTTGTTAATTTTAGCTTTTATCTGTAACTAATGTGTATTACTTACTTTTAGCCTTCCCCTTTGCAACGTTTATTTGATGTGTCCCTGGAACAATCTCTGTTTTCCTCATTAAAATTATAGTGATTAGTAACCAGAAAATTATTAATATTGCCAGTTTCGTATATCGCAAAATTTGTTTCCATTTTTCTGGGAAAAACGTGTAATCGTGTCTAAAAATTTAACATTTTTGAGCTAGATACTAGTCAATTTCTTAACATATGTAATTAAATTCAAATTAATGTGAAAATTCATTTTTTCATTCCACTACAAACTCCCTCAAATTAATGAGAAAAAAATTTTGTTGCTGTTGTCACACCCTCGCCGGGAATCGAACCCGGGACCTTTAGCTTTACTAAGAAGGCTTAGTGATCAAAGCATTAGTGCGTAAAGCCCAATGTCCCGAGTTCGATTCCCGGCGAGGGTGTGACAACAGCAACAAAATTTTTCCCTCTTTAATTTGAGGGAGTTTGTAGTGGGATTAAATTAAAAAATGAATTTTCACATTAATTTGATATCAACCCCTATTAAATGTCAAATCTATATCGTAATTAAATTGCCTAACTTTTATCTTCTTTCCTGGTTTTATCAAAATTATTTCCTTAAGGTATATTTGTACTACCCCTTAAGTAAAATTTCAACCACGCTGAGTTTTTAAGAATTTCGCAGTAAGTAAAATTATTCAAAATAAATCCAGTACTTCATGTTGAGTCCTTTTTGGAAATAATAATTATAATTACATGTATCGTAAGTACTAACGTTTTATTTGTGTTGAATATAATATTATCACCATTTTCAATACCGTCATCGTCTTCTTCGTCTTCGGCAACTGGCTCTATGGGAGACGAAATTATGCACACTTTGGTTGCTTTAGAATGGTGAGCGTCTGGAACGCTGCTATAGTGCCTTCTACACCAATTTTCACTAATTGTAAAAATATCAATTAATATAATAGAAGTAGGTCCCAACTGATACAAAATCAAAAAGTTTTAGTTACAGGTAAAAGGAAAGATTTTTAAAACTGGAAATTGTATAAAATAAGGAATCGGAATTAGGACACATTTTTCAAAGTTCTTGCTTTCAGTGTTTATTTTTGAAATAATGTAAAAACTACTGAAGATATTGATCTTAAAATTTAACAAAAACAACCTCGAGTGCTAAGGAATGGCCCTAGCTAAATCTTTATGCGACCATTCCAATGTTGCAAGACCCACAAAAAGCGTCATGGTTTAATAGTTTACCATGACCAAGCGGCAGGTCATTGCTTAGGATTCGGGAGGTTACCGGTTCGATTCCGGATACATCTGGGGTTTCACTTAGACAAATACAGGGGGGTAATATACCACAGATAATCTCCTGTCTTCATTTCGCCCAACTCATCTTTATCATTCCAATCACCACTCATCCCCTCCAGCGTAATCTGGAGATTTTTCTTTTGGGTGTTTCATTCCCACCAGCCAGTAATGCGGGCAGTCCTTCCGGACTATGCCGGAAGGTAGGGCGGAAGGCCCTCTTCAGCCTGCTTTCAGGAATCGTGGAAATGGGTGGGTGGTGGTTCAGGTGAGAATGATGAGACGGACGAAATGAAGACAGAAGAGAGTGAAAGATTATCTGTGGAATATTACTGCCTCAGCATTTGCCTAAGTGATCCAAGGAAACCACAGAAAAACTTGGACCAAGGCAGACGGA
>NW_020438955.1:750925-823860 GCF_000699045.2 Agrilus planipennis
GCCCTCTTCAGCCTGCTTTCAGGAATCGTGGGAATGGGTGGGTGGTGGTTCGGGTGAGAAAGATAAGACGGACGAAATGAAGACAGAAGAGAGTGAAAGATTATCTGTGGAATATTACTGCCTCAGCATTTGCCTAAGTGATCCATGGAAACCACAGAAAAACTTGGACCAAGGCAGACGGACCCGGAATCGAACCGGCGTCCTCCCGAATGCTAAGCAATGGTCTAATCTGGAGAGACTACCGTACCACCAGCGTTAGTAGGTGGTAGGAATGAAACACCTGAAAGTTTTATGGCCTACCATCGCACAACCACTACCACCCACCGAGGAGCGCTTTCTGGTAGAACTCACCACCTTGCACCACTGTGTAGATCGATGGAGCAGCCTATCCACCAGCCACTATGAATAGGCAATCAACATTTTCTTTTATATATTGAGTGAACGACAGTGAATTGATTTTGTAAGCAAGTGTATGTTAATGGCAATTTTGCTTATTTTTCATTAATATAATTACATTTGTACAACATTTTGGCTATTTATCTCCAGCCCTATCCAAGCCAAAAAGTAAGCAGAGTTAATGGTTGAAATGTTATCCACTACAATTAAATCCTTGTTGAAGCCCATGCTTACTTTGCACAGACTAGCTATACCTTCTCCTGATTATAATACACCAAAAATATCGAAGAAAATAACTGATTTAATTGTCTCGGAAATTACTCATCCGAATTCAAAAATTCTTTCACTAACATTTAGAATGGACCTTCAGGGTAGACGTAGGCCGTCTGCTATTTCGTCACAATAAAAAGGTTTTCGAGGAGACCAGTTGTAAAACGTAAGTCGACGAAAAACAGCATTTTTTAGAGGCAAGATATACATGAGTACTTTCTATAGAATGTTTATAAAGCTTAAAAAATCCAAACTGATAAAATATTACTCCTATTATAGTCAGTGGTCGTCTGAGCGGCTAAATCTGACCAAATCTTTGAAATATTTGAAATTGTAGATTCGCTTGGCACTTGGTGAAAAATTTTTATAAAAGCAAAGCAAATGAATTAAAACACTTGGCAAGTTTCACAATGTTAATATATTTCTCTGACGATCGATTCGGTGTTTAAACCATTAAACATTGTGAAACTTGCCAAGTGTTTTAATTCATTTACTTTAAATCTTTGAAAACTAAACTGATTTCGGTGGCACTTTATATAGACATAAGGAACAAGAATCCGGTAGAGATCTGGGCTAGTTTTTTAAATTGTTTTATTAGTCATAATATTGTATTTATTGTAAACAATTAAAAATAACTGCATTCGGTAGTAATAAAACTGAAAATGAAAGTTTCAAATCGCTACTTCTAATAATTTCAAGAAATACGGATGTTTTGGAAACATTTGCGATTCCTACCCCCATGCAGCACCCAGCAGTTACCTACCTGTTTCTGATAATGTGCGGTAACTGAGGAAAAAAATAACTGCTGTCTTCGTCACCAGAATCTGTGATTGTTGATGAACTAATAGAGATGTCCATTACTTTTTATTTTTTATCGTACTTTTAACACACTTGTTTTGTTGAAAAAGAAAGCAACACTTTATTAAACACTTTTCTTTTAAATTAGTTATTATTATTTATTGCACGCCTACATTCCGCGAGACAAAAATAACATTAACTCATCTAGACAGTGTTAAAACGGAAATAAACAAGAAAAACCTTTTAGGCAGACAGATAACGTTATTGTTATTGAACTGGGTATATGTATAAGAAAAAAATCTGCGTTTCACTACGTTATCATCTTCTATTATTATTACAAAATAAAAAATACATATGTATAACCATGAACAATTTATATCGGAGCATTTATTTATTTATCAGTGGATTGTGAAAATATATAAATGTTAAAAATCTAAGTAATGGGCAACGTTTCGAAATCCACGGAACTTCCTATTTGCGTTTTATTTATTTGCAACAACTAAAAATTTGTTTTTAAATATAATATAATATCTTTAATCTGGTGCTTTTCCATCATAATCCATCTGTGCAAACAAAGAGAACGAATAATTCTTATTGGGCAATTAAAAGCTATTTAACAAAACTGTTTGATTAGATATATGATTCATTATATCTTTGCAGTAGCATGTTACAGTCATAGATAAGAGATATACATAAGGAATCTTCCTTTAAACGGTACAAATATCGCCATCTGCCAGGTTTAATCCCTACTAATTTTGGCACGAGAGGTGACACCTGCTAGCTATAGTTGTATAATGTACATATTTTTGCTATTACCGGTACTCATAGCGCCATCTATACATTCAAAATAGATTTAATTTACTGTTAATTGTACGTATGGGGCCATCTATAAAGTAAAAGAAACACTTATCATTGGATGATACGAAGGTGAATCAAACATGAACTGGAGCAGCTCATGTCCATTATTTTATTTATTGCCTCAAACTGAAAATGAACAATTTTCTGGATAGTTCCCTGAATTTTACACATTCTTCGCAACGTTTGACGATTTCGTGAATACCTTCTTCATAAAAGCATTGGGAGCATGTTAACGCTCTGAAATCAATGGCGAGTCTAGTCTCTTTCACCAGCTCAAAGAGAAGATAATCATAAAGGGACAAGCCAGGACTGTGGGGATGACACTCCATGACTTCTTAATGAAGTTGGACAAGTTTGTCCCAAACCAAAATGTCTGTACGGGGTATTATCTCATTGTCATGCAGAAGAATAGCATCTCTGATTGACCCCCTTGACGGCCAGCTCAGCAATCACAGTCCGATAATCGAAAAGAAACTGCTCAAAGAAGTGTTTTTTCCATTTAGAAGGAAGAGCTCAGATTGTTCTTCAATGTTGCTTCTCTCATTACTTACAGTTTCACGGCCGTGAACTCTCAAAACATTTGTGACCCAGTCATAGATTTGGATACATGACAATAAAGTTATTTCCCCAAATTGTACTCGTAGTCATGTGAAAATTTGTGAGTATTTGACGACCTCGTTTACGAAAAACTTCAGGATGGTATGTTTTACGCATTACACGATGGATTCCATCAGAAGGTTCATCTCTAGTACAAGATACGATTGCGAATGGCAAAGCAAGGTACAGTTCATACTTGAATGACCTTTGTAATTATTTATTGATGCATAAAAACAGTAACTGGTAGTGAAAATAAATAAAGGAAAGTTGATAGACCTTTCAGAAAAATTTGAAGGAATTGGATGCATAATCAGTAACTATAGATACACGATTATTCCGAAACATCCCAGGGAGTGGGAAAACAAAACAAAATGCAAAAGAAACAATGAACACCCTATAGTATACAGTGCACAATACTAAAAACTAAAAAGTTGTGGATATGCATGCACCAATGGTGCAGTGCCATTGTCAAAACGTTCAACTGCAATTTCTTGTGTTTTGCGTTTCCCAATAGTTCGAATTATACATACCAATCTTTGTTTTTCTTTGCCCTCTCTCTGTCCAAATGCTGTTGAAGTTTTAAATTAATTTTTTCCATTCTCTTACGATAAAGAAAACAATGCACGTATACTGTTGTAAAAACCCGCCACTACACAATCAAACATCTCTTTTATTTTTAGACATTTTTCAACACACGCACATATTTTTATTTACAAAACCACGAAAATTCAACAACACTCTCGCGTCGGGTCCTCTCTAAAAGGTTATCAGCAACAGGAAAATTACAACGAAAAATAATCTGAATTGATATTAAAAGAAAGGTCGAATATACAGGGAGTTCTTTTCTCTATTATAATCACATTGAAATGGATGATGTGTAAACTTTTAAGTATAAATCGTGGATGTTTTTTTACGAATAATAATAATTCCGATCAAACATCAAGCTGGTATTGACCAGCAGTAGTTTTTAAGTACCATATTTTTAATTCATTACCTACCGTTTTATTTCTAAAGAGCTGAAAGAGTATTTATAAGGTAGACACTCGATAATGAGAACCACACATGATGAAAAACCCCAAAGCCACCTTTTGGCCCCTCCTCACTCACATGGACCCCGGCCTACAACAACTCAGTCTTTTCAACATTTTTTAAATGAAATTTTCATAAACATTTTGTTTTTATTTTATTTTCTTATTTAAAACCATCTCAAACAACAAATGTCGGGACTGGCCGAACTTTTGAACTATCTGTCACAGGAAATACGTCATCTTTACTATAATGATATTTGGTAAAAAATCACTTTTTGAAAACTTTCACTTAATTTTTATTAAATTCTTAACAAGTTTCGACCTACAAGGCCATCTTCAGAAGAAGGATTAATAACTGAGTAACAACAATTTGGTCTTAAATAATAAAGGTATTGTTTTGGCTTAGCGTGGGGGATGTAAAACGGGGGTGTAAATATTTTACACACGTTCTGACAATAGGGGAATCGTAAATATTCTCTATTTCGATTGTTACAATTTCACTATTTGAATTTAGATGTGACCTTATCTCAATTGACTTTAAAATTGTTAGGTTTGTACTTTTGTCTTTTATATGTAATATTTTTACATTTTTCCTATTGTCGGACTTGTGTCCAGTTTGTTCTATATGGTTCATAATATTAGACTTATAATTATAATTTTACAATGTTCATTAATTCGATCCTTAAACGTTCTCCCAGTTTGGCCTATGTATATAGAATTACATGTATTGCAGAGTAATTTATATACCCCATTTTTTAGTCTATATGTTGCACGTTCCCTAATACATTTGGTAGTTCCCTAATCGTTTTAACTGAAGGAGAGATGTTGTTTTATATGTGTTTATTTAGCTACCTTTTGACCCCTTCTCCTCACGTGGTCTACCACAGGCTTATTCTTGGACCCCTGCCTAAAACAACTCGATCTTTTCAACATTTTTGAAATGAAATTTTCATAAGCATTTTGTTTTTATTTTATTTTCTTATTCAAAACTATCTCAAACAATAAATGTTGGGGCTAGCCAAATTTGTGAACTCTCTGTCACAGGAAATACGTCATCTTCAGACCAACTGTTGCACGATCCCCGATATACCTTTGTAGTTCCCCAGTCGTTTTTGCTGGAGGAGGGACGTTGTTTTATATGTGTTCATTTAGCTATCTTTCGACCCCTCCTTCCCACATGGTCATCCACACGATTATTCTTGGACCCCTCCCTAGAACAACCCCATTTTTTTTAACATTTTTGAAATGAAATTTTCATAAACATTTTGCTTTCATTTTAGTTTCTTATTCAAAACCATCTCAAACATTAAATGTTGGGGCTAGCCAAACTTGTGAACTCTCTGTCACAGGAAATACGTCATCTTCAGACCAACTGTTGCACGATCCCCGATATACCTTTGTAGTTCCCCAGTCGTTTTAGCTGGAGGAGAGATGTTGTTTTTTGTGTGTTCATTTAGCGACCATTTGACCTCTCCTCACTCACATGGTCTCGCATAGGCTTATCCTAGGACCCCCCCCCCCATCAAAACACTACGATCTTTTTAACATTTTCGAAATGAAGTTTTTCCAATTCTACTGAGTTATTTAATGACTGTAAAATTACTTCAAAAGAGGAATTAGGTATTAAAATGAAAATAACGTTGTTCTTTTAAAGTATTTATTAACAAAAAAGTGTTTATATTAATTTAAAAAAATAGAGAACACGTAAACAAAATAAAATTATAAATACGTGTAAACGTATTGTACATTCAATAATAGAGTTTTTCACATTTTCAGAGTCACAATAATCTTACAGTACTCAATACCTACAGCCCTCAGTCATAGCTGAACCAGTTGCTCAATACATTGCTGCCAGACTACACAATAAAATTTAGTGGCATAAATTACCAAAGACGTCACCAGCCAAAGGGGTAAAATAAAAACAATTTGTAAAGTTTACTACATAAACACAATATGTAAATTAAAGCATTAACTTCCTGGGTTTCTTGTAACTTTATGACTTTTTCCGCAACAGTAAAGGGTTGACTACAAATTCCAGGGATTCATGTCAGTGAATACAAAAATTAGAGGTGTGGATGAAATATCTATGGGGGTCCACAAGAACGAATCCCATTTCAAATAGTCGTGACCGAAATTAATTAGTTATCCAAAAACAGATTAATTTACATAACATAGATAACAATTTCTTATAAGAAGACTAGATGATAAATGTTTATAAAACACGATGAAGATTTGGAGACAGATTTGGGGGTACTTTATATGCTTTAATCATGAGAAAATTAACTGTTATAGTTGTCAAAAACTTATTTGAATCAACGGATTTATTACAATTCGTATTAGAAAGGCAAAGATCCACCAAAAACAAAAAAGAATTGACATTTAATCTATGAGACAAAAAATTTGGGGTGCCAATTTAAACACTATGACGTTTGATTAACAATTGTTCCCATGCCCCTGCCCTTGGCGACGTCTCTGTAAATTACAATAAATATTAAAAAAAAAAAACAGTTTACCTCTTTTATATACACTCATAATATACAAACGAAATTCATACTGTCATTGTAGTGCAAAATCGACTCTTCCTAAGACGAAAATATACATTTTAAAGAAAATACGGCATACACTGCAAAATTTTGTACTGTCCGGCAACAGCGCTCACTTTTCAACCTAAACTAACCCTATCCTTACATCATACATAATTTTAATACAGTACATTATAAAGAATCACAGTGATAAAACGTTTCGAACTGTCAACGAGAACAAAAGTTAAAGGTACTTATAGTTAATTAATTAATTGTAATTAACACATCACGTAACAGTTTTTACTTTTTTTTTTCGAAAACTGACTAGTATTTCTCTTATAGAATAAGTATGTGAACGTATGAATATAATAATATACGTGTAAATCTAGTGTCACATCTATGGAGCAAGTTGTTGTGCTACAGTTCTTATTCGTTTTCACCTATAAATTGCTTCAATCTCTTTTTTGTTTTAACTGGTAGTCAAATTGTGTTGAACTTGAAGCTTTTTGCAAAGAATCGCATAATAATCAAATTTAGTAATAAATACAATATGTTGAAGTTGAACTGAAATTCATTGCATATTCTACATTTATGGGATCCATTTTCTTTTAATACAAAATGAAGCAGTCGTTTTGAAGTAACAGACAACAAAATTGATTAATAGTTGCCTTAGGTGAAGTAAAAATGGCGCCGCAGTTAAATGATTGGATGTACCAAATTATATCGCAAATGACATAGAAACTACATTTTATATCTCAAAACAGTTTGGAATAAAAATTCATTAAGAGGATTAAATAACCACAAGAATACCAAAAAGAAGGTATTTAAAGAATGAATTTTTACTGTATTTGACATCGAACGTATGACATCACGAAAAAATCTACATGGCCGACGTTGGCCACCATAATACATTTAAAGTTGCTGATTGAAACAAAATGTAACGCATGTACTAATTAGGAGCTGTACAGGTTGTAACTAATGGAACAAAGGAATAAAAAGACATAGAAACCCTAGTGAACAAATTAATAACAAAATAGCGATGAAGGGTTTGAGTACAAAGCAAACTATCTCCATTACTGCATCCATGTGTATGCATGCATACCTAACCAATAAGCAATCGACTTTGCATGACAGATAATTGTCAGCGTTGTCAAACTGAATGTTTGATGTACGATAAAGACCTAACCTTCTCGTTTATTCTTATAACTAATTGTTTAATTAAACAACTGAAATTGACAGTATTGTACCATAATCCCATTGCAACTTGGACATAGAAAACTAGATATAAAAACGAATTGAAACAATAAACGTTAACATTAACGCAATATGGCAGTCCATCGACAACAACGCAACGCAGTACCAACATAACCGTTAGGTACACTTAGACTTATTCGCTAGTTACGATTCAGTTCTACGTCGTTCGTGTGGTTGGTTAAACGTTATTAGTAATCATGACGTCAAAATACTGCATCTTTCGAACCAAAAGTGCCATTAATTAAACTAATATCAAGTTAAAATGCAGTTACTGCACGTGAAATAGGTATGTGACAACATTTATAGGATTTTTCACTTATAGATGGAAAGGAATATCTGTGCCCAACACTTGCTCCTTATGGCTAGTTTTTAAAGCGAACACTTGTATACATACACCCTAACGAGCCTGTCAGACATTTAAAACGACTAATGAGTAGTCTATTACAATATGACACAGAAACGCCCTTAAATCTAAGACATACGTTGAGATAAATACGAGGGACTTCCGGAACATTCGCACGCAACCTTAACAACAAAAGTGACCTGTCGACGTACTTTTGACGGAACGGAGGAATTGAGAGAGGAGGAGAAGGGGGAGGAGAGGGAGAAAAACTCGAATGACCGATTTTCGTTTTTCTTCTGCGTTTTCGGCTTCCACAACTCGCTCGGATTTTCAATAATAATACGACCGTTCCTTCGGGACAACAGAGGACACAGGAAGAACTATTACTATCACTAACATGGAAATGTACGACAGAATGTTGCAAAATCACCATGTCGCCATTTAGAGTGCATAGATAATACGATTGTGCGACAACAATGCAACATGGCAACAAAACGTTCTTCTCCGTCTTTTTAATAAGACTTACGAAAAAAGGAACTATACAAAAAAATAATATGCATACGAAAATCATGGTCTTCACATTGATAAATATCAATAATAATACGTATAAGTAATAAAGGTACTTTCGCTTAAACCTAAATGAACATATTGCAGTGAAATATTTGGTAGGTAATAACTCGAGTTTCTTGGATAAATTCAAGAATGGAATGAGTACTAAACAGAAATATAATAGTAGAAGGCCGTGAGGCCTCCAAAAGAATTTGGATAATGCCATAAGCAAAGATAAAATAAATATCTTTAAACTTTCGACATCGAAAACAATGTGTAACGTTACCGAGAAAGCATCATTGCAATTGCATGTTGTTGGTTACGGAGAGTGGCTTTTTTTGTTCTTTTTTAATGATACGTCGTCTACGTCTTCGCCCTTCTTGACCTCCGTGTACCTTTCGCCTTTGAGGCTCACAATCTTGTTGTCCCTGTATCGAATCAATTTTTTCGGTTCGACTTTGGGAGCAACAGGTCTGTGCTCCTTCACGTCTGACTCCCTGTCAATATACGAATACCTTTCGATGATGCGATTTTTGAGCTCTTGATCGTCGATGGCCTGGGGCTTTGATAGATGCAAAGTTACGGATCCGTTGGATGTAATGGACTGACCACTTTCCTGACGATGGATTAATATCTGGGACGCCCTTTCTATGTCTCCACATGCAATGGCAATGCAATGTTTGATCTGTAGCAATTGAAAACAAATTGGGGACTTGGGGGCTTCCCCGGAGTTACTTAACTTACCTCTAATGAACAGACGTGAGGGAACATCTCTTGAAGATTGTCAATTTCATCAGAAAAATCACAGACTGAACCGTCAGTTGAACCGTCACTATTTTCTGACAGATGGTGCATACGTCGCGGTCTATCATAATTTTCGGAATTTATTTGATATCTAAAACAAAAGTGGCCTTCGTTACATACGTCACCATACAAACCCACTGCAACAGACATACTGAAACAAGTGATAATTCTAGGTAACTTATTAGGTAACCTCAGGCGTTTAAGGAGAACAACTGAAGCTTCTGCCGCCATACTGAATGCCTCTATTAACAAACCGTGCCGCCATATTGGATGTAGTGCTATATTTTCTCTAATTCTAACTACTCAACATAATATCATGAATAAAAAGAAAAGAAAACATGCTAGATTTTTTATAGAAGTGGGCGCATCATGCAAAAAGCATCAAGGTATGACTACATATTACGGCAATACCTAGGCTTTTGAACGGGCACCACTTCTGGAAGCGACAATTCCACTTCGTGAATTTTTTTTTCTTGCGGCTCACCAGCTTGCAATTTTGCAGCTAAATCGAACATCCATTCACAAATAGTTGCATGATTTAATGACTCAAATTCAGGAAAATATGCGCTCATCATTTCACAAAATGCTGAAAATGTTATCAACATAAAACAATAGGTACCGTTACTTTGTTGCTGTATTATAATAATTATTCAGCCATGTTTAAATGGCAATTACTTCGATCATCACTCTGTACACATAAATGTGTGTCAACTAAATGTAGTATAAATAAAGCAGTATAATTTCGCGTGTACTAAAATGAGAAGCAATATTTACCTTCAACATCAAATACTGGATCAGAGCTTACGTCTTCTAAGATGGCCACAACATAAGATAAAACAATTTCATCAATTAGATTCAAGTCAGCGTCAGGTATTTGCTTTTTAACAAATTCAAACAAGGAATCTCGAATTTTTGACTCCTGTTCAGCGATATTTCTATTAGACATTTTTTTACCACACCTTTGAACCTACTAGACCAAAAAGACCGACGTAGGTACTTCACCAATTGTTGTTAAAAACTGAAGTTCGAAGAAAACCACCCACAACTTATTTATTTATTAATGCCGTTTAATTTATAAAACGCGAAGACTAATAATTTTATTTCTAATTATTTGGCTTGATCACCTAACACATGAATCTGTAATTTTCTCTCGAAGACGGATATCACTTTGTAGGAATTTTGTGAACTGAATCGGACAATTTTTAGACGATTTTGAATTTATAAGTCAACGGCAATTTTTGTTAATCTAAGGCCAAAATTTTCTGATCAAATGATCAATAAAACTCCGGCAATCTAGAAGTGTCTGTTTTGGTTTTGATAAACACTGTTTACTGTTATTGTAATGAATGTGGCTGTAAATCTTTCTCAAGTTCAATTGCACGTACCTATAGTGCAGCTACTCGCTCTACGATGGCGCAGTATGCTCTAAACGTACAATATTTGACTCTGATGTAATATAAACGTCATCCACCTGGGTATCGTACCTTTATCTATTCTATGTACATCATAAAAGTAATAGTCCTGACTCACTGACCTGAAACTCAGGATAAACTCTTGGACCTAGATTATAGTCGAAATTTTGCATAGGGGTTTCTTTTTTGATGTAGTCAAGGAATAAGGAAAGATATTTCGAAATTCAACTCCCAAAAGAATGAAAAGAAGTGACAAAGCTTGTATGGGACATTTTTGTTTTGTGGTCAGACTTATTTCAAGCGTGTTCTTAATGCTCGGAATTATTCAAAGACTTATTTCGGCACTTCAAAAAATTCAACCTCTGAAAGGCTGAAAGGGTCAGCGAAGCGGACCAGTTGCGATTAGTTAAATGATAAGGAGAAAGAAAGAACATTCATTGCAAATAAGATTAATTGGGTGAATCCATTTATGGTATTATGTAACTAACTTACAATTTTGTTATTATTGTTTTACATTAAAAACTATTATAATTTCCATGACTCGGTTGAGTGCGGATTATAACCAGAAACGGATATAGCATCCTGTTGTTTGCTGGTTGTGTTTAAACTCCTAAAAAACGGATTCCATTTTGTGACCCCTATCTAGAATTAAACAGTTGGAAGAGATTCAGCTAAGGATGCACATTTTGCTAATCTACATACTAAGGCGCCATTAGTCATTAATATATCATTAAAGACATGACAACATTAGAAATAAATATGCATGGGCAAATAGTTATCATGGGATTTGCAAATGATATCGCAGTGTTAACATTGGAGATAACCTTAAACGGATTAGAAGCGGTATTGACAAAAGAATATGGGACGAAAATAAATAAAAGTAAAACAAGCCGGTATAAAAAGGAGGGGAAAAGAGGGAGTGAACTAATATAAAAACAGGGGACGAAAATTTTCGGTATTTGGGAAGTCAGATAATTTGGGATCAAAGGAGTGGTAGAGATATAAAACAAAGAATGACACAGGGTCGAGTCGTTTTTAATAAAAAGATCCTCTACATGATCTCTGGTTATCAGCAGATAATAAAAATATCTTTGAGAATGTTAAAAATAATGAGTATAAGCTGAGAGAGAGAACAGAGGGCGCTATGGAAGTTGAATTTTGAGGAAATCCAAGGATCGGCTCATGGAGGTGAATGTCCAACAACCGAGCAGCATGGCCCAGAAGTTTAGATCACTGTTTAGAATTCGGGAGGGCACCGGTTCGATTCCGGGCCCGTTTGCCCTGGTCCAAGATTTTCTGTGGTTATCTTGGATCACTTAACATTAGGCAAATGTTGGGGCAGTAATCTTCCACAGATAATCATTTACTCTCTTCTGCTTTCATATCGTCCGATTCTTCTTTCTCATCCAAACCAACCCCAACGCATTCCCACGATTCCTAAAAGGACCACTCTACCTTCTGACCTAATCAGGAGGGACTGCCTGCCCATCAGCATTAATAACTAGTGGAAATGAAGCATCAAAAGTTTCTTTTTTAATTTTTTTCTTGTCCAACCAGTCTTGGAACTGACCACCCTACAATTGTGATGATGATGATAACCCCTTTTTGTTGCTGTCATCCTTCCCCATTCAGATGCCGAAATGAAAAAAACATCAGCTACGAGTTAAGTATTATAGCGCTCAACAGTAGCCTATACATTTTTTTGAATGAATTATGAGTCACTCATTCAGAATTCATTAAAACAATCATCTCGCTTTAGAGTTTTTGTACTGCCGAGTCAGTGATCTTAATAATAATTAACCTAAGCGAAATAGCTGCGATAAAGGCAATTAAAGTGTTATTTAACTTTGTTGTAGCAGCTACATAATATATTTCCTGTTTCTCATTTTCGTTCAGGCCGCGTGTTAGGAACGACGAGTTCTTTAGACGCTTTAGATCAAACGCACGCCTTCTCATTCAGTCAGAATTCTGCCAACAATCAGTAGCAGCGGTTACTGTTGTTGTTGTTTACTTCTAATAATACGTATAAATCATAGATTGTATAAACTATAAAAAATTGTAACGGGCTCCTAATCACTGAACACCTGTGTGTGTTTGCGTAGTTTCCTCATAATATCGTTGGTGTCCTGTAGTTACAGCGTTGCTCGTTGCAGGTTATTAGAGTTAGATATTTTGAGTGTTGTGTGTTGTGAGCTCACCTTTTACTAATCACAAAGGTGTGGTTTTTAAACTAACATGGCGGCTAATACTGTGATATCGTTTGTGTTTGGCGCTTTTATAGGGGTTATATTTTACTCTACAGGTAAGCGTTATCTCTGCTTGTCGCAATATCTCACAGTTTTATCTCCGTAACATGATAATAAATGTTTTCTTAACCTAAACAAGCCACAGCAGGTTGTGTATAGTATTTATTTGTTTACGTATTTTGTTTGCTTTGTTTGTAGTCTAATAAAATATACTGCATAAATTAAACCGATTGCAAAAAGTAAATTATTTGACTAATTACCAACTTCACTATTCAGTGTAATAAAGTTTTTATAATAATATAATGATTCGAAGGTATTGTGTAGAAATAAGTTAGTTAGATTTTTGATTGAATTTTTGTTTTTTAGTCGATGCACAGAGATCTCCGACAATATCTTACATATCTCAGGAACAAATAAAGGACATTGGGAGTACAGTAGAATTGCACTGTTCTGTTCAATATGCCCAAGATTACCCAGTTTTGTGGGTCAAAGTTGATTCACAGGGTTCTTATGTGCCCATTTCAACTGGTAGTTCCTTGATAATATATGATTCTCGATTTGCATTACGTTATGATCAGGTAAACAATTAAGTTAATATTTATCAAGAACTTAGTAAACTGAATAATCTTTGATAATTGACCTTATTTAGTACCTATCATAATTTATTCTTGACCTCTCAATAATTAATTGCTGTTTACTTGATGCTTGTTATTTTAATTTGCTAATATTTGCAACTAAAGCGCATTTATCATTTACATAATAAGTATGATAACATTTTATTTTACTTCATTTATTTCAAGAATGTAAATTGCTATTTAATTTTCCAAGCTAATTATTTGTATATTTATTGAATGGGAGATGTTTATATACTTCTGGCGCCAATAGCTGCACTTAAATTGCATTTTTTGTTTTAATTGTTAAAACTTGTTCAGCTGTTTTTTATCTTTGTCTGTTATTTAATTGTTTTTCTTTTTTTTTTTTGTAGGCTAGTTCAACATACACCTTACAAATAAAAGATATTCAAGAAACTGATGCTGGAACATATCAGTGTCAAATTATTTTAACGATTTCAAATAAAATAACTGCCGGAGTCGAATTACAAGTACGAAGACCTCCTTTTATATCTGACAATTCAACCAGGTCCATTGTTGTTTCTGAAAATGAAGGTGAGTAAGACTGTTCTTTCCATTTCATTTAGTTGATAGTCAAAATTTCTTCTAAAAAAAAATATGTATTAAACAGTTCTTTTGCCATAGGTCTTTTTATCAATTTAATTACATTTTCTTTCTTTTTACAATGATAGAAAGACAAATGAAAACTCATAGAGGTCAATTGGAAAACATCTGCCAAATTACACCTTTGTTTATTTAATTAATACTGATAATGGTTTTTAACAAATGTTTTGTCTATAATGTTTTTCAAAGACATCATTGCATTATAATTTCTTTCAAACACATTATTCCTGTTTTTACTTATCATAGTAAATCATCTGCTTTCAATTAGGTCATTTGTTTGTACCGTTAATTAAATAAAATAAATACACGTCATATATACTTAAAACAAAGAAAGGAAAAGCAAAAGGTTGTGCACCTTAAAACAATTGTAATTCACTTTTTTGGGTTTAGCTGTTGAACTGGAATGCTATGCTGGGGGTTACCCACCACCACGCATATCCTGGAGAAGGGAAAACAACGCAATTTTGCCAACTGGTGGTTCCATATACAGGGGAAACAAATTGAAAATTAAACAAATTCACAAAGAAGACAGGGGCACATATTATTGCGTTGCAGAGAATGGTGTCGGAAGGGGGGCTAGAAGTAAGAAAACCAATAAGTTATTAAAAAAAAATAATAATTCAAATTGAAATGTATAGTTTTAATATTTTATATGTTGCTTTCAGGAAATATTGCCGTGGAGGTTGAATTCAAACCAGTGGTCACTGCACCTAGGCCGAGGTTGGGTCAAGCTCTGCAGTACGACATGGATCTTGAATGTCACGTAGAAGCCTACCCTCCACCTGCCATCACCTGGCACAAAGATGGTATTCAATTGTCAAACAATCAGCACTACAGGTATGCTTATTGGTCTATTATTTCTTGTTTTTACTTCGTTTGTTTTCTGTTTTTTTTTGTTCTTCAATTTTTTTATTTCATTTATTTTTCTTTATTGGTCTTATTCTCTTTTTGTCTGTATTTATTTTCTGTTTCTTATCAGTTTTAGTTTCATGAGTTGTCCTTTTGTCTCCTCGATTATATTTATTTATTTCTTTTTTTATTGTTAGTTAGTTAATTTTTAAACAATTTAATGTAAATTTACGTATAAGGTTTCCTGCCCATTGATCCATCTAAATAATTAAGGCAGTTACAATTCAACTCTTTTGCCAAATTTTGCAAAAAAGGTCTTTGGGACATATTTTTTTAGAATATTATGGGAGGTACTCCGCTCGATTAATTTAGTTTTTCGTGGAAAATTGAATTTAAGTTGGATAGTTGTAGTAAGAAGGGATTTGGTAATATATTTTCTTGGATCACATGGAAGGAAAAAAAAATAGAGAAACGCATCTGGGGCGCCTAAAATACCCCGCTCAGTCGCAGAAAGACTAAAGTGGCATTTCTTATTTTCAGTATATCGCATTTCGCAACGGCTGATGAGTTCACCGACACCACAATTCGCGTCATCACAATCGAAAAACGTCAGTATGGACAATACATGTGTAAAGCAGCCAATAAACTGGGCTCTGACGAAGCCTACGTTAATTTATTTGGTAAGTGTCATTTTTCTTATTTTGTTTTTGTTTGCCAACTCGTAAAAAGTTCCAAAAAGGAAGGGGGGGACAGGTAGGTTATTAAGTAGCCCTTGATTTAAATTTTTTTATGTTTCTTTCTATTGTACAAAATTGTATCGGGCATACAAAACAGAATACACATAAAATTTTATTTAACATTAATAATACATATTTTAGTCAAACAAAATAAATGAAAACCGACTTTTAAAAACAAAAACATCAGAAAAACATCTTTTGCCGCTGTTTCATTTTTTATAAATGTGCAGTACAACACAAACTTGATATTATTTAAGTATAAACGCATTCGTGCTTGATTTATTGTTCACGACATGATTTTGTTAATCTATTTTTTCACATTCAGGTACTTAATTAGTAGTGTTACAACTATAAATTATTTACAATTATTGTAGTCGTATTGATGTAGTTAATAACTGTCTAAGCTTCTACATACATAAGCGTTCTGTAGTGCAACACGTAAAACTTCTTTACATTAATTATCTTTATTCTTCCTTTGTGTAGTTCAATTTTTTCACTTTTTTATTTATCGCGCGAGTAGGCGCATTCGGCCGATTCTAACTCAAAAGTCATTGAACTCTCGCAAAATTATAACCTCTATTTTGACTTAAAATCGAAGTCGAATGTTTAGAAATACGATTAAGTAAATTTGAGTCTTTAGAACTGAAATATACAAGAAATATTGCATTTATTCTTCCACTTTTAAGTACAAAGGGCAAAGCAAAAAATATTAATATCTTTCGTATTATTGCATTCTAATGTAATGTTTACTGAAAACAGTAGATGAATTCACTTTGCTTATCAACTATTAAGTAAAAAAAAAAAAAAATCAAGTCAATTGAAGATCTTTTCTTTTCTAAATTAAAAACAAACCGCTACGAATGAAAACTGTAAAATCAGCCCAAATTAAATTTAATATATTGATTCATAAAGAAATCAAACTACTAGGAATCTAGAAGATACATTTGTAAACTTGCATGTCCCTATTCCTGTCCTTTTTAGTTTGATGTACAGTACCGTCAGGAAAATTGGAATTACTTGCATTAATGATAAAAGTAAATGGAATATAAAAAGAAAATAATGTTAAAAGTTTCGATTTCCTCATAAAATTTGATGTAACTATTATTCTTGAAGGGGGGTCGGGACGAGGTGGAAGGTCGAAAGCTTCCCTCTTGTATAAATATTGTTACATTTGTGTCATATTTCCAATTTTTTGTACGGTGCTGTTCGTTAAGTTGTACGTATGTAAGTAATATGTTGGGCTACAGTAGACGATTTTCGTTTCTTTTTTTTAATGTAGAAACTGTCATTCCTGTATGCCCTCCTGCCTGTGGCCAAGCACGATATTATAGCGGTGTTGCAGCTGTAACGGCCAGCGAATTCATTATTTTGTCTGCTCTCCTGGTTCTTTTCTTCAGGTAAGTCTCATTCGTTTAGGCAAATTGATTCATTTTCATCAAAATCAACCGGTTGGTTGACTAGCTCCCCCAGCTTCAGTTCCACTAAGGATAAACTTATTTTTTGCCTGCATGTCATTTTAATGAAAAATTATTAAATTTTTATCTAAAGTATGCAGTGCTAGAAATGTTTATAGAGATTATTGAAACAAAAAGAACATCTTTAAAAATGAATTAAAATCAGGTTTCTGATCTGCCACTACACAGGTCTTAAAATTTTATTACATCTTATGGATAATTTATTTAAAATAACTGAATCCCGCACGTCGTTTGCAGATGTAAGGGCCGTACGTAGGCCTACGCCCTAAAATAGTTTCATATTTAATATAAATTTTATTTTATTATGGTCAGTGCCGATTAGTTGACTTAGCTTAATGAAGGTAAAATATGCAATCATATTCCATAAAATAACTATAGAATAAGTGCGCTTCGGATAATGATGCCATTTGCGAACGCTGTGCGGTCCTTGATTAATATAAGTCCGTTTTGATTGCCGGAAAAATGTGCAAATTTTAGTTTAAAGTGTATTTAGAAGAAAACTATGAAGACATTACAATTGGTGATTTGTACTTTTTTTATTACATTAATTTTTCNTACATATTATATATATAAACTTTTCTAAAATAACAGGTAGGTAAGTAATTTCTCCACTAAATTTTTGTTTTTTTTTTTAATTGGAATAATAATGAGTATTTCAATTCACCACTTCATTTTTATGTTAAGTCAATGATATTATAGAAAAAGATTACAAGAAGCAAATATTTTTAAGAGGAAAAATGCTTTCGAGAAGTAAAATGACAACTTATCTATTTCTATACATAAATACGTAATTGTGGACATTGAAGTACAGAATGTGTCATTGTGGACTTATTAAATGTTTGATATTCAATAAATTATAGTAATTGAATGTGTCATTTGTACGTCCGCAGAAATTTCAACCCCCAACATTAACTACCCCGGCCTAAGATGGGTTAATGCCGCTTCAACAACGAACAAATTGTCATTCATGGTCTGCTTTATTTTAGTGGTAATGTTTGTGATGATTTAATAACTGTAACGTCCATTTTTTTACGAATATTTTTTAGAAATTTTAATAAGGGTTATATTTAACCAGTAACAATACAATACTCGCTAAGACTGAAATGTCTATAAGCATCTGCAGTTTTAATTAATTTTAACTTATATATCTATGTTTACATAGGCAGCAGAATTCTTATCTAAAATTTTTAAATGGTCCAAATGTTAGTCTTAACATATCACGGTATGCATTTACAAAATTGCTAGTGATAGGATAAATTAATCAATTGACCAAACATTTTGCTGTTAAATAATTGAGAGTAAATTATACTTAATACAGAACCAAATTGTTGAATATTAAAATTTTAAACGATCTTTTGAAAGTACATTCCTCAGCCAGCTCATTTTTTATATATTGCGCGAGTAGGCGAGTTCGGCCGATTCTAGCACAAGTCAAAACGTGAAATTTTGACTTCAAATCGAAGTCAGATGTTTCTTGCTCGCGTATTTTAGAAATACGATTAGGTAAATTTGAATCTCTAGAACTGAAATGTACAAAAATATTGCATTTATACTTATAAATAGATATGTACCTACTGTTAAATTTTTTTTAACTTTTATTAGAATAGTACGCAACGTGTATTCAGTTTATTTATTTTATCGATTAAATACTTTTCGTTATAAATCATTATAAAATGATTAAAATGGCAGCGGATTTAGTTTTTATGTGGATTAAAAAAATGGGATAGCATTTTTCATAACAAAACACTGTATATACTAATTAGTGTACCTCTAAAATGAAGAAAATTAAAAATATAGTTATTAAAATTTGCAGAGATTTGTATGCGAATGGCTAAAGAGTACTTTCCGAGTAAAATAAAATTGTCAATACTAGTAATTTACAATACATATACCGATTTTTGTTGCTCAGAAAAATTTCAATTAAATATCTTTTTGAGAGGAAACTTGCAAAAAAGCGGTTTAGCTTTATATTTGCGTACGTATTCGGTTTAAGTTTCGTTTACTTACAGGCAAATGCTATTTATAATTAGGTGTAAGTTGTAATTTAAGTATATGTTGTAAATAGAAACTTAAATTTTCAGGTGTCAATTCCTGTACAATATTACAAAACACCAAATTCAATGCATATTCTATGTTTTACAGAACGTCTTAAATAATAAGTAGTCTAGTGCTTTAAATATCATTTATGTTGTTGTTTTATATAGGCATAAACAACAAATGTATGTAAAGAAAGCATTGATCGTGAGTGTAACTATTTGTATTTTTTTGCAACTTTTGTACCATTTGTAAATCGAAAATAAATCATTACCTTAAGTGATACAGGGGTTAGAATGCAGTCCTACTACAGATACAGTAAGTGGTTCACATAAATAGTGTACGTACTTAACAACTTTTTAGGTAACATTTAAATATAGCATCACACCATTTACAGTTATTTAAATATCTAACAAACGATTATTTATATCGCTGAATTTTTAATAAATTTTTACTTTGTTCGCGTACTATTTATATCAATTGTTGTTTATCGATTATCTCACGTCAGATGCTGGTCGATTTTACTACTTATTCGGTTGTGGAATATTTCCGATTATTTTCGGAAACTTCTCGAAAGTTCCTTTTATCGCGTCACTCATGTTTACCTGACGAATTGGCCCGCAATTGCGTTTTACATACATTAAAATTGCCGCCGGTATCGATCGCCCGCGGCATTCGTTTATAACAATGACGTAGTAAATAGTGGAGTAATTTTATAGAAACGTAAGGGATAACAGTATATTTCATACATTGATACACAGGGTATCCTATAAATACTAATTGAATATCCTGGAAATTATACGGAATAAAAATTTAAGATCTTCAAATTATAGTAGCAGTATCATCAAATTGTGTTACAGACCACCCGTTATAAAAAATTAACCGAATTATGTATTCTCTTTATCATTTATTGTTTTGGGTTATTGTGCTTCATGTTTGTAAAATGCGAACTCTATTATTTGGGAAATAAGTTCATTTATTTTTGAAGAATATTAATAAGTATTATAACAATGAAAATAGATATAGCCAACAACTACATCGCTTTGTCATTATCTGAAGTCGTGTGTCTGCGGACTCGCTAGATTCTTCTTAGCGATGCAGTGAAACAGTAAAAATTTAAAAGGCAGTATCAGATAGGTGATTTATTTGAGAGAGATGCCCTGAAGGTTGAAAGTGTTTCGATTTACTTTCTATCACTTCTTTTGATGCAGGAAACCATTTCAATAAATATGTCCAATCTTTCTTGTTTAAAGAGAGTGCAACTACTACAGTTTCTGCTTTATAAGACCAAGCGTGAGGTGTTAAGAATAACCCTTGTTGTTCTCCAAAGCTTTCGTTTTTATTCAGTGTATACCTAAAAACAATAATTCTAATAGATTGCGTCTGTTATGTTAAAATGGAAGCGATATTGACAGGAAGATGGAATGAAAATCTAAAAAAAAAAAAAATGGTATGTCAAACAGGTGAAGGCACGCAATAAGAATAGCACTGGGCCGAGTTTCTGCATTTATCCTTATAGAGGGTGTTTCAAAAATAAGTAGCAAGCTTTGGAGCGTGTCAACTAGATGCAATAGAGAATCGCATGATGAGTACAGCAACATGATTAAGAGAAAACAAAAATTTAAAACCAAGTTACAAACCGAAGCCGATCCTGGGCGTGAATTGACATCTTAGATGTGTACCTATGGGCCGAATTGAGAAGCTAACACATGCAAATCAGTTTCTATCAAGGCTTGTATCATATGAGAGCGGACAACGTTGCGTGCTATTTTGCGTGTACAACTTTCGGGGTTGTCTTTTATGAAAATCAAGGATTTCATCTTCTTAGCCGTGGTATGGTTCCAAGCTACCCGCTCCGTTATCACAGACACCCTGACCTACCACCGACTGACTAAGTACATCAAAGTTACAACGTTAAAAGAACAAATTACTATCTGCAGTTGGTTGTAGCAAAATCATCTTGAATCTTTAAATACTCTTTTGTTTACTTTCGGGAGCCTTCTCGAAACATCCGGATAGTTTCTTTTTTCGTTGAACTGCTTTCCCAAAACGCAGGTACAACACACACTCATTTATATTCTAATCTAACAACTAATACAAAATACATGGGCACAAAAATACAAATGAAATTCAACACTGATGGTGTTGAATTGTTGCATTTCCCTCCAGGGCCGGAATCAGATTGGTCTGTACTTTCAACTACTTTTTTCTCGAAAACGGTGGACTTTCGAACCTGTAAACATTTAGTTAATTTTCTTATTTTATAATGCCCTATTACCCCCCCTGGAAGGTTGCTGCTTATTATTTCAGATACACCCTGTATAATTAAAATTGTGTTTCCCCTAGTTTCTGAACTCTGCCTAAAGATAATGTCTTTTGTTGATTAGTTAAGAAATGAAATTACTTTAAATTCTCAAAGTCTCCGTCAGCTTCATAAATCCCTACTTCTCCGTCTTCTATAAAATACATACATCCATCGACGTCACCGGTTTTGACCAAATAATTCCTTGGAGCGTACAACACTCTGTTCAAATGAACGCTCAATTGTTTTACGAAATCTGTATGAGTTTTATTAAAAAGCAAATGACGATGTAAATGCTCTCCATACAATCCATAGAGAAGATCGATTTTCAAAAGTCTAGTACAAAATAATACATCATTGTAGCATCCAAAATTTTGACTTGAATCACTTTTCAACAGTATTAGACGCTTGACTACTGTCTTTAACTACAAATTTTGAATGTTTTGACAATAGTATAATGAAATCGGCATACCTTGGGGCATCTTTTATTATTGATGGTATTTGTTCTCCAGCTTGATAGTGGCCCAAAAAATTGAAGTATGTCTTAATGTTGTCCGTAATGTGGGGAAACATGTCATTTTTCTGCAACACGAAATGCCTCATTGTTAGAAAACTTTAGTTTCAAATGCCAATAAAAAAATAACATTAATTTGATACCTCGAAGAATGCCTTTAGTTTGTTGATCCTGTACTTATAATTGGAGACGCTGTGCGAGCTGATGAATCTCAATGTGATGAACTCGGCCGTCATCCACATGGTCAGCAATTCGAAAAATCCTATTAAAATCATTGAAACCAACAAGTTCATTATTGTTTGTTTCGGAGGAGTTGGCGTTTTTATTTTACAAGTTATGGAAATGACATATTTGTATAAGGCCGTGTATGATTCCATAAGAATGCCCCATGAATTGACGTCCACGTTTTCTCTACCTTCTAAATCCAGACAGGTGTTTTGACATGCAGTTGTGTACCTTTAAATAATATCGTGGTTAGTAAATTTTTTGATTCATTGCAGCACAGGCACTATGCAAAATAAGGTGATTTTCGCTTGATATAATCTAATTGGAACCAGTCTAGAGCAACACTAAACAGTTTAGGAGTTTCGCCTCTTAAGATCCTCATGGAAGATTTACAGGAGCTCGAAAACTACAAAATTTCCCGAAAATTCCATGTTTTTGATCAACGTCTTCTTCTAGTAGTGTAGGAAATTTCTTCTTCGTTGATATATACTATGTCTAATCAGTATTCCGAAATATTTGAAAGGTAACATCTGGAGGCAGTGTATAGGTACTCAATCCTGGTCATCATCGCCGGAACAGGTTGATTTCATTTTTAATATTTCTGTTAAAAAATAAGAAACAACTGCGAAGAAACGTGCCTGCATTTCAGCACGACGAGTCAACAACATGGTAATATTAAATATTAATTTGAAATCATTTTTTTAATTTTTTTATTTACCCACTACAAAATACCTCAAAATAATGAAGGAAAAATTGTTGCTGTTGTCACACCCCCGCCGGGAATCGCACCCAGGACCTTTGGCTTTACGCACCAATGTTCTATCACTAAACCACTCCCGGGTTCGATTCCTGGCGGGGATGTGACAACAGCAACAATTTTTCCTTCATTAATTTTAGGTAGTTTGTAGTGGGTAAATAAAAAAAAAAATCGAAAAAATGATTTCCAATTAATATTTGCATATTAATCCAGTATTAAGTAACTAATAATGTCATAGGATTTCATATGGTAATATTAAGCAGTTTAAAATTAATTCAGGACAATAACTTCAAGAGGCACATATGAAGAAATATAAAAAAAGACAATCAAAAAACTGTTAAAATAACTTACCACAGGCATGCGCCGAGCTGGATACAAAGAAGAAAGTTGTGTGTGAGAGAAATTAATCTTAATCGAGCCATTATTTGCACCTTTCTTTTGCATTCGATGTAGTGCATTATGAAATAGTAGTATCTGAATAATCGATTGATGGCAAAGTATTTTGCATTGTCCTTCATGAAGAATCCAGCGAAGAATTCAAAAGGGAAAACGGTTAAAAGATTAAACCAGAATCTTGAGAATGATAAAAAGTAGGCTTTACGAATCCGGACCAGGTTTCGTATTATTAGCCCGGATTCACTGTCCACGTAATCCAAGTGGCTGTCGACGACAATTTTGATTATAAACACTACGTCGAGTGTGTAAATAAAAATTTTGTCAAAAAAGGTCATCGATCGGCTGTTTTCAATGAATATGAGGAACAGAAGTATTAGGGTCGATATAGGGACTAGATGGACGTATACCAGACTCTCCCACCAGGTGTAGAATGTACTTTCCCTGCTAATAACCCTTCCAATCCTACAAAATGTACAATTATCTTCAAAGAAATACTTAGAGTGAATCGGGATGATTTTATTCCAATGAATGAGCTTTGGTAGGTGTAAATTAGATGTAATAAACAATCACATAGTGAGTTCAGTCAGTATGGTTGGTCAAAAAAAAATTTAAAGCAATCACAAGAATTCACGATTTGAATCCGGTCCTGATCGTGAATTTGCAACGTAGGTGTCTTCGAATAGTGTATTGCAATAAAAACTGAAGCTACATCTACGGTTCTCACTTATTTCTGTTAGGATCTGTATATTGTTAAACCAATTATAGGTTGTGTATAAGCTTTGAATTAATTACTTAGCTAACCTATCTTTTGACTTCCTGCATAGAACGGGATTGGAACACTAGGTATAATTAAAGCCATTGAATAGGCAGACGAAAGAACAGACCGAAAGTGTAAGGGTACTTTTTGAAGTGAAACTTCTTTATAGACGCGGAGTATTACGATTTTCTCTGTCACGAAAAAGCGTTACGGCCGCGTGGAGAGGCTAGACGGTATATCGCGTGGTGAGAGACGGCGGCAGAGAGAGGCCAACGGCTGTATTAGATGGACATAATGCGCAGCCGAGCGGAGAGTCCGCTAGAGTGCCGGCGGCGTGTGCTGTGCTCAGCTGTTGTTTTCTTACAGCTGCTCTCCACGTGGCTGGGCATTATTGCCTCTATTTGCGGTCTGCGTAAAAACCAAATCATAATTTACAGTAAACTTGTGAAAACGAAATGTGTGCTGGGACACATAGTAGAAGTGAAACTTTAACGGACAAGTGGAAAAACAAATCGCAACAAAATTTTTACTTCAAGTTCTACGGGAGGTTTTCCTATTAGATAAGTACATTAACAATCTGCCCGTAAAAGTAAAAATTTTGTTTCGATTCGTTGTTGTTTTATTTTGTATGCCCTCCTACGAACCAGTACCGCTAAAGAATAATTTCTTTTACCTCAGTATATTTCTTTTATTCTTTGACTCGTCATTTTCACTAACAATTTTGTTGTAAAGGCTGGTAGTTTCATGCATAACCTCGACCTGTTCCATAAATTCTCCGTTGACATAATTGATTTGTTTCAAACGTAGCACTGCCTTCGACGTGGCCTTTACTTCCTCATAAAATTTTTTACATGAAATTTCCAAGAGGGACACGTGAACATTTGCAGTAGCTGTTATCGTGTGACGAATCATTCCTTCTTTGGTAAAGCAACCGAACATGCCACCCGGTCCAAGGGTGCAAACAATTGTTTTGGCAACAGTTATCTACGATTGATACGGGAAAAGTTAAATTGAAAGACGTACAACGCTGGTGGTATTAAATACCTACAGTTACATTGAATACTAGCAATAATCTATATATATGTATACATACGCATTATATATTTTGCGAATGTTGCAAAAATTCTAAAGAAGGATGCAGAGATGTGAAGGAAACTATTGTTAAAAATGTCCTATAAATGAGTAACAACTTACACAGTTTATCTTTAAAGACGATTGGAAAATGTTTGGAGGATGCGCCCGTACAGTGGCCAAAGACATGTAATTTTTCTATCATGGTTTCAAAAGTATGTGTAATGTAACCGTTGTGCTCTGGTATCAGGTAATCGGTAAGGCGGAATGCTCTCCAACTTTATTAAGGAATTATGGGAATGAGTAAAGGTGCCTGAGGATAATAAGACGAGTGAAAATAGCAGAAGATTGGAATATTATCTGCTTTCTTTGTCTATACGGTCCAAAGAAACATCGGAAGACTTAGACCAAGGCAGGAAGTGAAATATATATGACAGATTTGGTATTTAGCGACTTACGGCAGATATTTGCTATTTAGAGGAGTTTTGGAGCAGATAGGTTACTTGCAATAAGGGTCAAAATATCCCCCCCTCCCTCCGTATTCAACATAATAGTTGTCAAAGAAATATGGATGTGAAAAATGAATCACAAATTCCTGATCTCTGGGAATTTTTTTGCATCCCAACATCAAAAGACTTAGACCAAAACAGGAAGTGAAATATATCCGGCAGATTTGGTAATTAGTGACTTACGGCAGATGTTTGCTGTTTAGTAAACATCAAAAGACTTAGACCAAGACAGGAAGTGAAACATATCCGGCAGATTTGGTAATTAGTGACTTACGGCAGCTGTTTGCTGTTTAGTGGAGTTTTGGAGCAGATAGGTTGATTGTACTTGCAATAAGGGTCAAAATAACCCCCCCTTTCCCTCCGTATTGAACATAATAATTGTCAAAGAAATATGGATGTGAAAAATGAATCACAAATTCGTGATCTCTGGGAATTTTTTTGTATCCCAACATCAAAAGTTTTAGATCAAGACAGGAAGTGAAATATATCCGGCCGATTTGGTAATTAGTGACTTGGCCGTTTAGTGGAGTTTTGAAGCATATATGTTGATTGTACTTGCGATAATGGGTAAAATCTCCCTCATCCCTCCGTATTCAACATAATGATTGTCCATGAAATATGGAAGAGAAAAATGAATCACAAATTATCTCTATTATATCCCAATGATTTGATCATTCCTGGCTCTGCTGGTGATGCAGATGTAGAACGTTGACAAACGATGATTTATAGAATTTATATGTATGAAACTTACGTTAACCCGTCCTGTTTTAACAATATAAATGTTCGACTGTATCTCATTGCACCGAATGATGTTAGCGCCTCGCTCGATGAACTTTTCTTCCAAAAATGTACCCATATGTTTGATATTCGATATTTCCGAGTCATATAAAAGGCGGGTGTTTCTCAGCACCTTTCCAAATAAGAAATAACAAATGTCTTCTCGTAAGGTCAAGTTTAAAAAGGAATATATTTGCATCTTGTTTATGCCCTTCGTCATTTTCCAAACGTGCTCGTAATGATCCACCGTGGCTTTGACAACTTCTTCGCTCACCCGGGTTTGCTCCATAAACGCAAGAAATTCTTTAACGCGTTGACGATAAACTGTTAGTGCAGCGTCACCTCCAGCCTGCCAAGTAGTTAAGTGCAATAAAGACATGGTCATGAAGTTGAGATAAGAGCAAAAGCTTAGCATTAGTCTGGAATCATCTCGTCACTAACAAAAGAAAGAAAACGCAATAATCCGCTGCTCATGTCGGTCATGGAGCATAAACAACATCTCCTTACTTCTGCGTCACTCAAAAAACTCGCGCCGTTCACGACGCGTCTTTATGAAGTGTTTACTCCTATCTCATGATGATTAAAGGCTTTAAAGCTAATTTTTAACTCGCACTACTATTCATGATTGAACAAAACTTTTGGCAGGTACTGTATGAAAAAGTATGTTTAATGAACAAGAACCGAGAGTATTGGCATCCGTCAAATGGGCCTACACCATCTGGTGGCAAAATTTATAAGTCAAATGAGGGAAAATTTACATAGGAACTGTGCACGCAAATTGTAAAATTGTTTATTAAAATAATAAAACGCGTTAAAAAAGTAAACATTTTTTTGATGATGGAGTCGACGAAGTTTTCTTCTGAAGTTAAATCAAAGAAAAAAGTAAACTAATAGAAGCTTGGATGAAAGCAGTAAGTATCAAAGAAGTGAATTCCGGAATAAAAATTTGTTCACGTCATTTTAATGCACATGATTATATTTCAGCAAGTATTTACCATCAGCCATAACCTTAATATTTAAAACTAGAATCACTAAAATTATAAAGTGAGAAATTATTTATTCCTGTGTAATTGATATAATACAATTCCAATGATACGATATAAGTATTTTGAGGTTAAGAACCTACCTGCTGCAATACAACAAAGTTGCAATAATGTGTTTGCAACGTTCTCTTAAATCGGCTTTGCACGTGCAAGTCATCGATATGATATTGCTTAAATCACCCAGAATCACCTATATAACGCAGTTATATAACGTGAATCACCTTTTAAATCCGAAGTTTGTAAAAAGTAGGCAGTAAACTTGACGGAATTTGAAGGCTAGCTTCCGAATTTTATAGTGTGATTGGCATTAAAAACACGCTCACCATCAACGAAATTTCCTTTCCAAGGCTTTGTGTCAGCCCAATCACATATTGTGTCAATACTTATCATTTTATCGTAATTTAAAAACTTGGAAATTGCACGGTACACTATAGGAACTACGATAAATTTTCCCCAATCGGCGCCATGTTTTTAGGCTCCTCCCATTTGACGGATCGCAATAATGAGCTTTTTTCTCCCTACCTACGATTTTGTCAACCCGCATCCAAGACATTGGAAGGGGCATTTCGCTAGAGAAAGTAAATGAAGTATAATTTTTCTGTTTCTTGTTGCAATTAATATTTCTTTTATTTATCGTTGATTATTTATGGATTATTGCTCTTACCATGTGACTAACTAAATTAGCGTATAATAGCAATACCAGGAAGAAGAACCCTGCAGATAAAACAACAACGATGACCGCTTCTGCTTGTGTGAACGCCTTAAAGTGGTAACTGCCGGAACTTAAAAGCACCTGCAGTGCCATATCTATGGAAAACAAATGCGACGTCCACTTGTTTACTTCTCCTGGATCGAAGTTTCTAGAAGTCGTTATCCATGTGTTACTTGCGCAAATCACTGTTCTAGTATTACCAGTAAGATACACGTCGCACACTAGTAGCTGAAATAGAGCTGCAACTGTTCCTGTGGGATATAGGTTGTTACCATAGACATATATATAATGGACATGCCTTAGACGTATGTCGTTGTAATAATTTCTTGGCTGGAAAAGAGTGAGGGAGAAGATGGCGTATGGTTTCGGACTAGTGCTATCTCTTTCATGACACGCTTACGCACTATCGTGAGAGAGATGGATATTGTCCGAAACTTCGTTCCATCTCTTTCTTTTGTTGTACCACAATTCTGACCGCTAAGGCATGTCCATTAGTAAACGTCGATGTTAACATCGTTCCATCTCTTTCTTTTGTTGTACCACAATTCTGACCGCTAAGGCATGTCCATTAATAAACGTCGATGGTTGTTACTGCATGTATCGGTATGTTCTATGTGTCACGTATTTTCAATGCTCATTCAAATACTTGCCTATCGCCATAATGCTAATCAATAGGAATCTAAGAAAGACAAACAGGAGGGTGCTACGCTTGACGTTATACTGCATATAACTCAAACCTTGCACTATTCGATTGAGCCGAATCAATCTCACAATTATAATTACAAAATTCCACTTCAAGCGTAGATTTCGATTTCGAAAAGAGGTGTTTACATTAATTATTTCTCTTGGCGTGTACGAAATTACATCAAAGAGAAACGAAGTTCGCAAATAGTGCTTTGCGCACGCCACCGGGTGCGTTACGAGAATTCTGTTGTCGTTGTAATAGTGACAATGGAACATTATGTATAAATCAGCTGCGTCTGCAAAAGACAATCCGATTTATAATTTGAACGAAACGAGAATGAGAAAACTTTGGCAGAAAAGTTCTGAACTTACAAATGCAATGAATCAATCCTCTTAATATGTGGACTCGAGTAATATTGGTGAATGAGTAATAGAAGAATGCCATGAATAGATTTATTAAGACTATGGCCGTTCTAAAACATACCCATGTAACGAAAAACCTCCCTCTGGGATCAACACCTTTTGGCATCATCAGAAAACGTATGAATGACCATTTTCCTGGGAAAAGGTTCGTAAAGAAACTTGATGAGCAATTTAAATTTAAAATAGGCACTACAGTTACCCGTAGATGGCACTTATGATTACAGGCTGTTTTTGAAATAAGTAGCAAGCTTTCATTTAGATGGTGTCAACTAGATTCAAAGGGGTATCACGTGGTGAGTACAGAATTTTAATAAAAACAAGTTACGATCCTAAGCCGGTCCTGGGCATGACTGGCAACGTTGATCTATACAAATGTGTCGAGTTTAGATAAGAACTCAGAAGCTTTACTTTGTTTACTTTCTGTAGCGATGTGATTTTCAGTTTGACCGGCGCAAAGTAGAAAAGAACAGCACTAGGCCAGAAAAGGAAGGAGACAACTCTCGCCCAAACTCTTAACCGGTGACGAGCATATAATCCGTACAGTACTGCACGGAAAAATTGACCATTTTATTCACTACAATTGCATTGCTCAAATGTGCTGTTATTGGTACCATTTACTACTGAAAATATCAACGAGATGTTTATTTATATTTGACGACATATTAAAGGCTTTAACGCTTGTTTTCGACTCGCACTACTATTCATGATTGAACAAAACTTTTAGCAGGTAATGTATGTTTAATGAACAATAGTCGAGATTATAATGAGCTTTTTTCTCCCTACCTACGATTTTGCCGGCGCTCATTCAAGACATTGGAAGGGGCACATCGCTACAGAAATTAAATAAAGTATACAACGATGGAGAACATAAACAGTACCGCTTGTCAATCGGCTAAAGTAAACAGCAGTCACACCAATACTGACTACCATTATTCCGTGAAACAACAAACATTTTCTTGTCAAAACCACTGACACAAATCCACGAGCAGCTAAAATCAGTTTTCTGCAAGGATTGTATTTGCTGCAAATGATAAGGATGCAGCAACTGCTGCTCTAACATTTGTCACACCATCAAATGAAAGACGCTAACGTTGCGTGCTATTTCGCGTGCACTACACTCAAGGTTGTCTTATATGAAAATCAAGGGTTTCATCTTCTTAGCGGCGATATGGTTCGGGCGTCGTCGCTCACAACCCGTAAATATAGAATGAAACTTCCGATTACTGTACAATTTGACCGTTCTGTTAACACGGACACACTAATCTATAATCAATTGACTAAATACATCAAGGTTACAACGTTAAAAGAGCAAATAACTAACTGCAGTTGGTTGTGACATAAACATCTTGAATCACTCTTAATCTAATCCAACAAATAATAAACAATCCATGAGCAGAAAAAAGGTAGGGAAAGAGCGAATATAAAGATAGGAGATGAAAAATTAGAAGAAGTGGCTGATTTAAGATATCTAGGAAGTCCGATAAGTCAGGACGGAAGGAGTAGAAGGGATATAAAGCAGAGGATAGCGCAGGCTCGTGCCGCCTTTAATAAAAAGAAGTCACTTCTATGCTCGCGAACGGTTAATTTAGAAATTCAAAAAAGATTGTTAAAGGTGTATGTTTAGAGCGCGGCGTTGTACGGGTGCGAAACTTGGACAGTGAGTGCGACGGAAAAGAAAAGGTTAGAAGCCTTCGAAATGTAGTGTTATAAGCGAATGATGAGGATAACGTGGATAGAAAAGGTTAGAAATGAAGAGGTATTAAAAAGAATAGGAGAACAGAGGACTCTATTGAAGTCAATAAGAAATAGGCGAGATAGGTTGGAGGACACCTTCTCAGGCATGAAGGGGTAGTCAGAGACATATTAGAGGCAGAAACAATACTTAAGGATGTGGAATGTTCTAGTTTCAGGGAAATGCGGAGTTTAGCTCTGGATAGGAAAGAGTGGAGGTACATGTCCAATCAGTCTTGGGACTGATGACCTTGTAATGATGATGAGCAGAAAAATATAACAGAATACTACCCTTATGCTGCTAATTACCATCTGATTGAAAACGGTGTTGCATTGTCGCATTTCTTTTCAGGAACGGAATTAGATTTACCTGTACTTTCGACTACGTTTTGCTCGAATATGGTAAACTTTCTGACCTGTAAATGTAAACATCTGCTATCGCCTCCTGCAAGGTTTCTACTTATTTCAGAAACACCCTGTATAATCAGCTTTTATAAAGCGACGTGACTGCGCAAGACTTCGGTCTCATCCCACTGGAATTGCTCATTTATCAGTATTGAGCAAATAACCTGCAGCTTTGAATCCTTACCGTGTTGCCTAAATGGTGTTATATACTCCTTCCATTCTCGATCTTCTTTCCTCTGCTGCACCACTTCGTATTCAAATGCATCACCCTGTCCAAGGGAGCGATCGTTCAATTGGAATTGCGGCAGGCGTACTCGCTTCCGTTTTAATATATTGTCGTACTCTTCTAGATGCTGTTTCAGGGAAGTCTTAAGATTTTGCAGTTTCTTCGGGAAACGTTCCATCGCGTTCCAAAATTTAATCACATTCAGTATACACAATTCAACGGCCGTTAAAGTAGTTGCATTTACTAGACTGTCGCAACCATGAAGTAATTCGACTGTTTAAAAAAAAAAAGGATTTTGCTAACGTGCCTATCACGTAGTGGTGAGCTAGGCCGTGGATTGAGTTCAGCAAGTAGATATCCATCTATTTAAATGGACCTTGTTGAACATAATGAATTCCACTAAATTGTACTACAGATGGCGCTAGTAGGGTATGATAGCCGTTTCTGGCACATAGGAGTAGGTAACTGACGAAACGTCATAGATCTAAACATGTAGCTGTTTCATCTAATCACGTGATGTTATTCGCCCTAGGCGATGTCAGTGGGTGTAAGCATTAACACATATAATAGCTGTATTTATGCTACAAAGAATACGGATTTAGAAAAGAAATTTTTTGGTGAAGAGATGGAAAGAGGTAGGGATACGTTAGGAGGAGGAAAAAAGGTGGTTGAGTGGAAAGGAGTATAAATGAAAGACAACCAAAGGAGTGTGGCTCATTGCGACATTACGATGTGCTTCGTCCAAAACCTCCACATGTTCAACAATGTTCCAATATTGTACGTCTTCTACACCACCACACACTTCATGGATACAGTTGCCGCTACTTACATCCATTCTCACACTTCTACCTTTTATGTGCAACACTCCTTTGGTTGTCTTTCATTTATACTCCGCTCCACTCAACCACCTTTTTTCCTCCTCCTAACGTATCCCTACTTCTTTTTTTTTTGTTTCTCAATCCGCATTCTTTGTAGCATAAATACAACCAATGTATGTATTAATGCTTACACTCACTGACATCGCCTAGAGCCAATAACATCATGCGACCACATGAAAAAATTTAACAGTTATATGTTTAAGATCCATGACGTTTCATCAGTTACCTACTCCTCTGTGCCAGGAACGGCTATCATACCCTACTGGCGCTTACCGCGCCACTTGTAGGATTTGATACAACGTGCTGTGTTAAGGCAGCAGGTAGAGTTGGTCTGTGTTCTGTTTGCACAGAATACTAACCACTTCGAATTTCTTTGTTCGGGTAGCTGAAGTATTATAAAGTTACATAAAGTGAACTATTTTTAACAAGATCCTAACCCTAAACTGAACCTCCCTCATTCCAAATTTGCGTTATGAAGTTTATGGAAAGCCCCTAAGCGAAAACATACCTGTGATCAAAGATTCTCCCCTTGACAATACTGTGCGACACTTCTTATTTTTCTTCTCTAACAAAATCGACTTTAACTCCACATACCCTCTGCATATTATTCGGAAAGAGATTGAGTGCGAATTCTCCAAGCATATGACCGTATCTGGTGGAAATGTTCTCATTTCCGTTAACGTTAACAATTCCTGGACCACTTCCATGCCAAGATACTTAAAAAGCGGAACCTGCATCAGTGCGCTCAACACCCTCTGTTTGACGATATCATCCCTTAAGTGGTCTGGAATGTAATTCATACGCCTATCTTTTGCGGTAAGCTTGTCGATCTTCCATTGGAATTCAAGGTATTCCAACGTTAGGTTTATTTTGTTCCTCTCCAATTTGTTTGCAGTAAGGTGTTCATTCACCGTTCTCATTGCTTTTTTTCTGCTGTAATCCATTTGTCTGTTAAGAAACATGAGCGCAATGAGGTCCGCATAGGTCAGTAATCTTATGAGCATTCCGCAGAATCCCAAGAAGAAGAAATGCATTAAAATATCTGATATTGTGTATGGATAAAAGTAAGTAATGCCCATGTTTATGTAACCTGCCAGGACGTAAATGTAACTGATAAGGAATGGAGTGTTCCAGTATTCGAACATTAACGTTGAAATTTGTAAATACAAATATTTACTAAAATCATACCATCCGTATTGGGCGCAGTTTCCAAAATAGCATGTGACTACATAAAAAATGCATGCCCACCAATAGATTGAATAGAAAAATATCAAGATGTATCTGTAGAATCTGCAACAGTAAAACAATTATGTAATGTAACTAACTCAAGCGAATTCAGTTATGATTCTGAGGAACCTCTACCATATTACTCTCAAATAAAAAATGATTTGTTTAGAACAGATGCAAAACTTTGATAGTCGAATAAATATAATGCGGACCACATTGAAATTATGGTCCCAGATCCCACTACCCACTTATTTTCTGAGTAACAAAACGGGTCGGATATATAACACGCTTCACCACCCTGATTTACTTTATAATTATTGCTCGTGATTTAAATGATCGCTAACTGATCTATAATAGGTACTCAGCCATATGGTAGATCTTAACTTGCAGTTTTAAAGATACTGGGATAGTTTTTCACAGTAACTACAATATATTAAAATGCTTTCCAAATTACCTGGATGACACATTATAAATATTCTTGTTCGCCCTCATCTCTAACAAATGGAGAAACTGATAACCCCTTAGACATTTAATAAATCTCATCCAACCGTAATTTGAGCTAGGGCTTGCCATACGTGCAATCTGACTGGCTGGAATTGCCGTAATGAAGTCTATGAAGAAAGGCAAACTTTTTATCCTAGAAAAAGAAAAGAGCGAACTCCTAAATTTTTGTTAGTGTTCCTCAAAAGGGAACTCACTGGTTTTATTTTACGCAGGAAATCCTATAACTAAGATCTTCAAAGCCTTGGGGAACTTTTGAAGCAGCTATTGGCTACATTGTGATGTTTGTTGATAACCCCACTTTCAAACAAGGATTCGTAATGAAGCTCTTATCTACCGCTATCTTTAGGTGCGAAATTAACAGTAGACCGAAGTTTAAAGAGTCTCATGCATGGATGTCAGAAACGTTGGATATAAAAATGTGGCCTTTTCACATGCATAGCGCTAAATTGGTGAGAAGTGTCAATGCTTTGCCGATGGTGATTCGCGGAACTTATCTTGTTCACATTCTCCGAAATTTCAACTTTTCAAAGTAACCAATGTTTTTGACATCCATGCATGACCCTCCATACAGTAAAAAAAAACTTAAAACTTTTGGGTATTTCATTCCCACCAGCCAGTAATGCTGGTGGGCGGGCAGTCCCTCCGGACTATACTGGAAGGTAGGGCCCTCTTCAGCCCCCGTTTAGGAATTGTGGGAATGGGTGGATGTTGGTTCGGGTGAGAAAGATGAGACAGACGAAATGAAAACAGAAGAGAATGAAAGATTATCTGAGGAATATTACTGCCCCAGCATTTGCTTAAGTGATTCAAGGAAACGGAATCGGTCTAAACCTCTAGACCATGCCGCTCGGTCTCTCCATACAGTTCTGCAGGCTGAGCAACGGCTTGTTTGACAGCAGAGTAAACAACAAACACGAGAGTTTCCTTGTTGCCAAAAGTTTCCTTGTGGTCCCAGCGCTTTGGAGACCTTAATGATCTGTATCTGAAACTAATCACCTTTATGATCATTATCATGAGAAGTAAATCGAGAATGACACTTCAGTGGTCATTTTTGCTTTACTATCTATCCCAGAATTTTGTATTATATAATCTAATTCCAAGGGCATTCTAAAAATCCTGGTGATTCTTCAACAGTTTTTGATGTTTTGAGAGTTACCATGGGATTATGATAATTGATGATGATAACAAAGATGACAAAGCGATATATTTGGACAGGTTGTTACTATATAAAATCCTTCATGTGACTTACTTATAAAGTAATATTTGACTGTGTCTAGTAATCAATGAATCGTTCAGTTTGATTGCGGTGAATAATTGAAGAAGTATGTCGATTAAATAAAAGATATCGAACATGGTGAACAGAGTGAACAGTGCAAATGAAATGTCACCCAAAAATGCAATGTAATATGGGGTAAGGGTGCACTCAATAAAGAACAAAATCACAATGAAGTAATTGCAGAAAATTCTAAAACTGGACGACGGATCCAACAGAAACGGCCAGCTACCTGCAATGATAAAAACAATATAACTATTGTTATTGTGGAGATTAACTTGAAAATGCTTCGGTCGAAACTGTCGGCAACGCGCTAATGAGACCCAAAAAGATCGAAATCGCGATCCGCGTCTAGCAGTTTCTACAGAACACTGACCACTTCGAATTTGTTTATTCGATTTTGGTAACGTGCCTATCACGTAGGGGATCATCCATAAATTACGTCATACGAATTTCATGATTTTTTGACCCCTCCCCCGTCCTTGTCACAGCTGGTCACATTTGTGAGACTTCCCCCCCTTCCTAGTGTGACGTCACATATTTTGCAATTACATCTAGAAATTATTGAATAGTGTTTTAACACGTAGATTTTGAAATGTGACGTCACGAAATTTAGGACCCCTTGTCACACAATGTCACATTTCGTCGACCCCCCCCTTAACGTGTGACATAATTTATGGATGGGCCCTAGTGGTGAGCTACGCCGTGGATTCAGTTCAGCAAGTAGATATCCGTCTATTTAAATGGACCTTGAGCATAATGAATTCCACTAAACGTAGCATTGTACCACAGATGGCGTTTACCGCGCCATTTGTGGTATTTTATATTCTTGAATAGGTATTTATAATAAACGAATGTACAAGAAAATTCGGTGTAATACCTTTCAAACATATAACTTGAGTTCTAATTTCGATTCCTTCTTTAATTGAATAAAGACTTAAGTAGTCTGAGCAATGCATAGGGTTGACCTTCGGCATTCGTTTTTTAGACTTGCGCATGCTATGTATTTTCCGCCATTGCATTTTTAACCACCTGATGCCGGATTTTTCAACTCGCGATTCATTTACGAATTTGTCCTTTTGCATTTTCATGAACTTGGCGAACTCTAAGCGGAGCTCAATTTCCTTTCGTAATATTTTCGCGTCCTGAGGGAACAGTGACATCACTTTACAGACTTTGTGCAGTTGGAGGGTGTTCAACTCGGTGTAGGCCGCACATCTGACATACAATTTACTTCGTAATGGGAAGAACAAATTGATCTCAGACAATACGGTTCCTCCGGAAAATGAAATTATTACCGAGTCGTCATCTTCTGCACTCAAAATCTAAAAATGGACAATTTTAATGAAACTTTGTCATTTGATACAAACTTTAAGTCATCATCTCCAATTAAAATTGTCACGTTACTCTTCATGGAGATTAAAATAGTGATGGTGTGAATTTATAAATAAGTACAGAGAATGTAGTCAACGTCATCTGTATTAAGATAGCTTTACCAGCGATTATGGTCTCACTATAAACGAAGTTGCAAGAATGAAATAGAAATATATTATTACCTGGACCAATCCAGTTTTGATATAAATCATTTTATACTTCATGACATCTTGCATAAAAAGATAGTCCCCAGTCATCAAGATTACGTTCTCCATTTGCATGCTAACGGCCCTTTTAAAAGCCAAACTTGTATTCTTGAAGAGTAAAGAATGTTGAAGTGCATCCCAGTTCATGTCAAGGGCCGAGTCTCTTTGGAGGGTTGCCGGCAGTAAATAGAAATTTCGTGGATATCGAAGGATTCCGAATTTAGTCTCCCACAAAGTGTAGTAATATTCGAAGAGGCGTTTCTTAGACGATTTGTTGATGTTCCATCGTGACGTCGAAAGATGTACTATGGAAAGATCCGAGAAGAACTTGTACTGACGTCGAAAAGCTCTAGAGAACACCACCACAACCATACCAACGAAGAAAAGGTATTTAGCCAAATAACCCAATAGCATTGTGAATATCACAAGCAGTTCTTCTTTAACAATAACGGCTTTGGCTTCGGCTATCATCAAGTTAAACAAACAATTATCTCGTTACCTCTATTTGTATAAGAATATAAATCAGGGGAGCTACTACTTAAATGAAATAATGGCTATAAGGTAAACGGGAGCACGAAAAAAAATTCCCATAGTCTCAATAATTCCCTTTGGAGACGAAAATGTATTGTTGTGTCTTTTTGCTAGAACGAATTGAATTCAAAACTATATTGACTAATGTAGAAGAGTGGGAAATGATGCCAGTGGTCATGTGGCTCCACTCTAGTCACTTTGTGCCCCTTTCCTCCCTTTTACTTGGTCTGCTATGACTATCATCTATTTTTTATTCAAACCATTTCGAACAGTAAATCTCGGGGCTAGCCGTTCTTGTAAATTGTTTATTACAGAAAATGCGTCATCTCCAGTCTGACTATTGTATATATGTACATAGATACCTAATGGAGATTCATCAATTTCTATATCCCCTTAGATACAGAACAATAAAAAAGGCCAGCATATTGTTGGGACCCCTCCCTCCCTTTCAGAGCCGTATGGTTAATGAACAACCTCTAGAGGCTTCCGCTGCCAGTAGGTGAACTGATGTTGTCCTGATTCCAGTCTAAAGGCCGTCTTCGGTTGGAATTGGTTCCTAACGTTTCTTTAGCACGAAAAACAAGCTTCTTCAGAGATCCTTCCGTTTGCCTCGATGCTGGATGTAGACTGTGGAAGGACCTCTGAAGGAGCTCATTACTGGTGGAAGCGAAACGTTGGGAAACAACTCCAACTGACGACGGTCTTAAGACCCGAACCAGGACAGCATCGATTCAAAGTGAATGATTGAGATTAGGGAGGTTTTGCTAAATTGCTAAATTCAGTGAAGCAACATATTTGCTATCTTAATACGAGTACGAATACGGGTACGATAGTTACATATACGCTTACATTCGAATTGATTTAAGAATAGGTGCCCCATCGAGGTACAACATATTAACATCCAGTGCAGTGCTTGATTCGGATCGAATTGGTAGTTTATTAAATTTTTAGTCCAGTTAGCTCTTTCACATTGCCAACAGGCCATTATATTCCATAGACCGGCCAAGATCTGTATTGCTAGGAACGAATGGGCCGAAAATTTTACAATCGCTAAAAATTGACTAGCCACTGTTACTTGTTCCAAATCGTTTAAGAAATTGTACACTTCGTGATATCTGTAAAAGATTCTCTTTTAGAAAAAGTTATTCCAACGGTCTGCTAGTTTTGAACACTTCTTACGAGGCAGTGTCCCAAGTTCGCTTCAAACAACGATATAAGTACTTCATTATTTTTCGTGATTAAATTAATAATTTTAGATTATTATTAAGCAAAATCATAACGCAGAGTCTAATGGCTTTTAGCAGAAAGAAACTAATTCTATACTAACGAACGATTGATTTAGCAATTTGAAAACAGTTGTATATTTGTAGAAAATATAGAATGGTTTGAGTTGTGGTGTTACTGAGGGATTATAAAAATACCGTGAATAAAAAAGACTAGAAATGAGCAAGCATTTGATGAGAACAAAGGATACTATGGGGGCCAATAAGGAAAAAGGGGGATAGGTTGGAAGAACACCTTCTGAGACACGAAGGTAGAAGCAGAAACGGAGTAAAGAGAAGAGGAGATTAGAGTACTGAAATGTGGGATGTTGTAATTTTCGGGAAACAAGCAGGCATTTGATGAGAACAGGGGGTACTATGGAGGCCAATAAGAAAGAAGGGGGATAGGTTGGAAGAATACCTTCTGAGACATGAAGGTAGAAGCAGAAACGGAGTAAAGAGAAGAGGAGATAAGAATTCTGAAATGTAGGATATTGTAATTTATGGGAAATAATGAGGCATTTGATGAGAACAGAGGGTACTATGGGGGTCAATAAGGAAAAACGGGATGGGATGGAAGAACACCTTCTGAGACATGAAGGTAGAAGCAGAAACGGAGTAAAGAGGAGATTGGAGTACTGAAATTTGGGATATTGTAATTTTTGGGAAATGAGCAGGCATTTGATGAGAATAGAGGGTACTATGGAGGGCAATAAGGAAAAGGGGAGATGGATTGGAAGAACACCTTCTGAGACATGAAGGTAGAAGCAGAAACGGAGTAAAGAGGCGATTGGAGTACTGAAATTTGGGATATTGTAATTTTTGGGAAATGAGCAGGCATTTGATGAGAACAGAGGGTACTATGGAGGACAATAAGGAAAAGGGGAGATGGATTGGAAGAACACCTTCTGAGACATGAAGGTAGAAGCAGAAACGGAGTAAAGAGAAGAGGAGAGTAGAGTACTGAAATGTGGGATGTTGTAATTTTGGGAAACAAGCGGGTATTTGATGAGAACAGAGGGTACTATGGAGACTAATAAGGAAAAAGGGGGATGGGTTGTAAGAACACCTTGTGAGACATGAAGGTAGAAGCAGCAACGGAGCAAAGAGAAGAGGAAACTGGAGTACTGAAATTTGGGATATTGTAATTTTTGGGAAATGTGGAGATTGTGTCAGGACAGGAAAGAATGAAGGTGCGCCTGCAGACCGATGACCTTGTGATGTTAAGATTGTTATTCCCTATCTTTTTATCTTTCTCATAATCCAGCAGTAAAAGAATAAGAAGTATTCACTTAGTCGTGTGTAACCATACACCCAGAGCTCTAATTTTTTAATACCTCACTAGCAAAATTAGTCTCGCATAATCTCTAACGATGTACTGCGTATGACGTTCGCTGTTGGTAAGTGACCATCCGATATCAGCGAACAACTTATACATTCCATAAACAGGTATAATGGTGATGTAGTCAATTATGAGCAAAACAATATTCCTCGGCATGTACTCTCTCTTTAAGCGCTCCTTCTTCATGTACCTAATAACATACATGAATGTACAATATAGTACACAAACTAATTCTGAACGGACTAAAAATATATTATCATAAGGGAATGCACCATTTTAGTTTGAATTTTCACTCGCTCTCGTGGGTCACGTGGGTAACGTGTTCATGCACCTAATGCAGTTAGTCAAATTAACATTTCTAAATAACAAAAATGAATAATAAAACGGAAAAGACTTCATATACTACAGGTAAATAACTCTCAAATGGACAATAAGCTGCCATTAGTGGAGATTTGCTACTATTGACGGTTCATTAATGAGATTCTTAAGCTTTCAAATTGACAAATTGATTTAATTGATTTAATTGATTGATTTAAATAAATAAAAGTGTATGCAAAATTTTCGTTGATTTCATTGGATCATTTATGCAAATGTTGGGCAGTAATATCTCACAGATGATTCTTTATATTTTGTCTCATGTTTCATTCATCTCCTCAACCACCACTACCACCAATCATTCTTGGGGTCCCTAAAAGGGGACCTTCCTCCCTACCCTCCCCCCGCCTCTTTGTAGTACACTGTAGATCTGAGAGATTGCTTTTCACCTGTCAGTGGAAATAAAGCATATCTAAGATTTACCCTCTTCCACGAAAGCATAAAAAAAAGGTTCAATACCTGTGCATTGTGAGAAGGACTATGTGTAGACCGAAGAGCGTATCAGTTACCAAAAAGGCTGTTTCATGATCAGAATCCGGCTGTCCAAAAGCGTACATAATCGACACCAGTACCATATTAACCTGATAATAAACAAACAGGGTCAACACAAATCTCCAATATTTTTTAAATGGAACAAATATCAATGTCCTCCATGAAATCGTTTCTTCATTTAGGGCGATGGAAGTTTTTTTAAAAGGTTTAGCCGTTTCTGGGTCCAGTATAGTTGACATTTTTATTTATATGTATATGTGTTTGCAGTTTGTTATATAATACTGAAAAGTTTTTAATTCGCTAGGCGACCTAATTAGCAGGTCTCTTTGATTATTTATGACCAAGGAACGTGATTAATACATAAACTCAACCCAGTTACATCTATAAAAACGAAGGAAAAAACCTAGGGCAACCATAATCTGAATCAATCCACCAAAAATACTGAATGTATAATTTTATTAAAAAATCAAAGATAAATTATAAAACGAAATGTGTACTGGGAAACATAGTAGAAGTGATACTTCAACGGACAAGTAGAAAAACAAATCGCAACAAAATTACGGGCAGATTGTTAATGTACTTGTCCAATTTGAAAACCTCCCCGTAAAACTTCAAGTCAAAATTTTGTCCGGTTTTCAAATTAACGTTAACAATCTGCCCGTTAAACTTGAAGTAAAAATTTTGTTGCGATTCGTTTTTCCACTTGTTCGTTGAAATTTCACTTGTACTATGTGTCCCAGCACACATTTCGTTTTCACAGCTTGACTGTAAATTATGATTTGGTATTTACACAGACCGCAAATAGAGACAATGATGCCTAGCCACGTAGAGAGCAGAGGTAAGAAAACAACAGCTGAGTACAGCACACGCCACCGGGACTCTAGAGGACGCTCCGCTCTCCGCGCGGCTGCGCATTATATCCATCTAATACAGCCGTTACCCTATCTCTGCCATCGTCAGCCTTTCTCTCCTTCCGCCGCTGCCGCATCTCACCTCGTGATATACCCTCTCCACGCAGCCGTAACGCTTTTACGTGACACAAAAAAATTGTAATACCCTCCGTCTATATAGAAGTTTCACTTCAAAAAAAAAAAGTTGAGTTCCTTTTATAGTTTCGAATCTGTTTCTGAGCAGTTCTTATTTCAAATACCTATATCAAATTATCATTATCTCCTTAGTGGTTATCTCCAATTGTTTAAATACTTTTAATTTCTTAACTAACGGTTTCACTTTTAGAACAACAAGAGCTCCAATTCATCTTTCGTTTTAGTGATCAGCTAGTTTCGATCTTCAATCTTTGTATAGGTAATTATTGCTGGTTCATGAGTATTCATATGCGCGAAAGGGGGACTTTATTGCATTGAAGTTCCAGGTATACTGTGAACAATGATGACCAATTTTTTTAAGAGGTAGAAATGTATAAACCATTTAACGGACAAAATTTTGTCACTTAAGGCCAAGGTTCATGAGTTCCTGAACTACCTCTACTACATAATATTGTTTATTTTATAATTATTCGTCAGAACACAAGCAACAACAGCGTATATTAACATAATTATTTTATTTATTTAGTAGCTACATGTCAACGTAATAATAAAATTTGTTTTGAAGTCTTAGAAGATACAGAACACTAAAAAGTAGGCAGCTAATGCTTTTAAATTCGAAAAACAGCTTTAGAAATCGTTCCATCTTTTAGAGTTGCTAAAGCTTCTTTGTAGTTGGACAGGCTGTAGGTTTTTATTCCTAACTTTTCAAAATCAAAGTACCTGTAAAGAAGAGGGCTTAAAGATCAAATTAAATTGATTTGGTGTCATACCTTTGTCCCATACTTTTCATTAAGCCGACAGCTTTTGTAAAAGACAATGGATTTAAAAATACTCCAAACAGTTGAATCTCTTTGGCAGTAATGTCAAAGGCAGGTATGCTGGAAAATTGTTATTAATGATAAATAGATCGTGTAGAAATTGTAAGATCTTAATATTTGTGAAGTGAAGCATTTTATGCAGTACAAGGAAGTCCTTGAAACTGAGAAAAATGATTCTCCTATTTTCTCTCTCCAGACCCGGTCTTACCTTATCTTAGCTTCTGGATTGGCGCAACCGAACAAACAAACTTTTCCTCCAAAATCCAGCAAATATATCGCTTCTTCGACAGCTGGTGCATATCCAGTTGTATCAATTATTACATCAAAAAGATTATTTTTCAATTTAAGCTTCGCGGGAGTGACGCATTCAAATCCTGTATCTTTAATTATGTATATTATTACAACAAAATACTGTTTTATTGAAAAGTATATTTGTATTATGAATTTTGAGTAAGAAAATTCAATCTAATTTACAAAGGTTTTGTGTTGAAGGTTCTTAAAGGTAAATCGGAGATTACTATTAACGTGTAAATTATTATTATATTGTAGCGAGCACGAGTGTTTTTGTGTGCGATCGGGGACACGTGTGCCTGAACGACTTATTGATTCGTGACTAGCCGTGGGCACCTTTCTTCATGTGCGCCGTATTTGTAAATGTGTGTGTCTTACCTGCGTTCTGTAGTTAAATAGTTCAAAGAAAAAAGAAACTATCCGGAAGTTTCCAGAAAGTAAACAAAAGAGTATTTAAAGGACCGTTGCAGAAATGAATCCAGAAATAAACTGACAGTGATAGCAGTGAAATAAATAGCACAGTGAATAGTGATATATCAACAATAGTGTAAATAAATAGTTTTTGTCGTTATCAGTCTTAGAAGTTAATGTTGTTAAACCCACGAACATTACAATATTTATTATGAAGAATATCTAATTCTTGGTCAGCAATTTATTGAAACTACCGAATTTGGTTCGCCACTTTCAACTTTTATTTGTTCTCATCAGCACCCCTTAGGAGGTAGGTTCAATAAATCCGTACAAATAAACAGATTGATATTAAGTACCATGATATCAAGTAATGACTGCTTGTTTTTTACGTCATCATATGTTATCCTAAATGATAATTAAACTAAATGCGTAGCTACTCCATCATTACTTACCCAAATTATTCAGTAAATTTCTTCGTGACCCCACTGGTTCAGAAACAATGACATCCCTGTGCCCTTGAGAGTGTAATACACAAGCAAATAAATTTCCTATGATTCCTGCCCCAAGCACCAAAACCTTTTGGCCCGGTCTAATGGGCATTATCTTAGACCATGCGTGAGCAATGCATGATAACGGCTCAAGAAGAACAGCTTAAAAACATTATATATTTGAACAACATTATACATATTACAAGTCAATTTGCAAAAACAATTGTAAAAATGGACTAGTACTGCCAAACCAATACTAAATTATTAATTAAAAGTTAGTAATGTCTTAGACCTTTGGGGCATACCTATGCCTTCTATTTTCTAAAATCTCTATGAAATATATTTGAAAGAATGATGGTTGGGATCTTTGTCAACGTTTAGCCAAGTTTAATTTTATCATATGGTGAAATAATGAGTGTCGTGTTATTATCGTATTATCTCTGCAGTCCCGTTATCTCATGATGTAACTTTAATACATCATCTTGCGTGATCTTTCCCTTGGCGATTATTCTTACTTTGCGCTTTACACACTATGTTTCAATCAACGCACGGAGGGTTAAAGCCAGCGCTACTAATTCTATCTAGGAGATGAGAAAGACCTCCTCGAACCGTTTGGTGTTGGCGGGACCTATCTAATCCTTACAAGCTCAGAAGACTTGGTAACGAGTAAATACCCGTTGAGATGCATCTTCTCTCTTATTACGACTATGAGCCCAACCTAAGACTGTCGCACAGACAGGAAGATTTCCCACCTGGGGTTCCATGCCCTATTTAGATTTTCAAGGGACATGTTCCCCTCCCAGTCGGATTTCCTGCACTCCGGTAGTAACAACCCATCTTAGATTCATAAGATCGACATCTTCTCTCGACGCTTGATACTCATATCGGCCGAACTACTCTAGCCCCCTTTAATGAGTAGAGAAGGATCGGTTGCGGGTGAATATGGTGCAGGTCTCTCCATAGGGATCGCCTCGAATACTAGGCTATAATACTAAGCATCTGGTCTGATAGTTCGAGGTGTTTCTTAAGCTAGACATCTGGAGATTTGCCTATCACGTATTGCTAGCCTCAGATACCAGTCACTGCACCGATCTCGACACCTGCCTGACGACGTCCACGTCCACCTCAACTCTTTAATGCTATTTCAATTCGAAGATTAGTTCCTACGCCATTAATGATCAGCAGTATCACAGCCCACTCAGTTGACCTAACTACCGAGCGGCATGGCCTAGAGGTTTAGACCATTGCTTAGCATTCGGGAGGACGCCGGTTCGATTCCGGGTCCGTCTGCCTTGGTCCAAGTTTTTCTGTGGTTTCCTTGGATCACTTAGGCAAATGCTGGGGCAGCAATATTCCACAGATAATCTTTCATTCTCTTCTGTCTTCATTTCGTCTGTCTCATCTTTCTCACCCGATCCACCACCCACCCATTTCCACGATTCCTGAAAACAGGCTGAAGAGGGCCTTCCGCCCTACCTTCCGGCATAGTCTGGAGGGGCTGTCCGTCCACCAGCATTACTGGCTGGTGAAAATGAAACACCCAAAAGTTTTTTTTTGACCTAACTGCTGCACGGCTAACTCGTTTGGCTTAATAGCCCCACAACAAACCCATCGGCCTAATTGTCACAACGCTGACTATTCTTTATCGCTTGCACACACTAATCGATCCTTTGAGTTAATTTTATAATCCAAATTGCCTAGACCAAACCTACGTATTGCATCGAAAACGATCGGTTTATATTTTTATTTATTCTCACCAGCTATTACTGCTGTTGTGCCGGCAGTCTCTCTGGACTATGCTGGAGGATAACATAGAAGGCTTTTTTCAGTCTCCTTTTCGGGAATAGTGGGAATGGGAGGGTGATGGTTGAAATGAGAAAGATGAGACGGACGAAATGAAGACTGAAGAGAAGATTGGGAAGAAGCCAGAATTGTATATAAAATAATCCGATCAATACTGACTGAAGTAATCTTTTAGCAACAAAGATTGTATAGTGCTTCCAAATGTATATTTGTTTATCAAATACGATATAAGCTACGCCCAAAAATTTTAAGTTACATTATTTTCAGAGTAGTGAAGTAAAGTGAAAGTAAATCGTGATTACCTCTTTATGGTTAAGATTATTATATATGCTGCAGTTTATTTGCCTATTGTAATAAAAGGTATGAATATAAGAACAAAGGCTTTCACGGCCGGAATCCATAGTAGAATGCAGATTCGGGCTATAGGGCCGTGGTCTAAGTGAGGTATGAAGACAGCATGAATGAGAATATGTGAGGTATGTCCATGAATAAATGGTTCAAACGTAATCTTTTAAAAATGTAATAATAAACGAGTGATTAACCATACCTTGTTCTAAAGTTATACAATCCGGAAGTTTATAAACTTCGTCAGAAGGCACACTAACGTATTCTGCCCATCCTCCATCTCTAACAATACCCAATGTATTATTTATTCCACCGTTTTTGCAATAATTCACATTACCTTCGCGGCAGTAGTTACAAATATTACAAGATCTAGAAATATTATTTAGAAAAACGTTATGATTAATTCCTTTTTGTCTCTATAGACATTTTTTGGACGCTATATAAAAAGAGAGGGTTTTTACACTACCTGTTCGGATCTACTGCCACCCTATCGCCAATTTGAAGCCATTTTACATTCCTTCCTTTTGCTTCCAGTATCCCCGAAAATTCGTGCCCTAAAATAAAAGGGGATACTCCGTTGCAAGGGAATGCGCCCTAGAACACATCATTTTTGTGTCAGTAGGTATTTATCTAAGTAGAATAGGAGAAAAGCTAGGTCCAAATGTGTGAACGAGAGCAGTTTTTTTGCCTAACACCTGAACCGTTTTTCTTATATCAAGCATGCAGTAACTATTAGCGTAACTACCGATTGATTGGGCAGATAAGTTATCGATGACCCTGTGTCATCAGAGGTTACCTAAAATACAATTTAGCAGGTATTTTTTAGTATAGAAAGCACTTAATGGTATTAATAGTATGGGAAAAAATTGGGTGGTGTAAGGGAGGTGACCCTTACACCACCGACGTTAACATACTCATAACGTAATGTTTCCACAGACATGTTTATTAAAACTAAAAATAATTGCAAAACATTTATCCACATCTAACTCCAACGTAAGCCTCTCGCTGCATTTAGTTCAATTTTATGATCTACAGAAAGATGGTTTAGTTCTTTAATTTCCTCTCTCCACTTTCACATTCTCACTCACTTTTTAATCCATATTTCAAATACGTTGCAAGTGAAAAGATAAAATACTTTATGTTTCAATTCACGAACTCCTTATTTTACCATTACATGCTATCTAAATTCTAAAGTAATAATGGTGAATGGAGTAAGTGTGAACTATGAAATTAAACTCATGTAGTTAAACCAATGGCATAGAAGACTCAAGGGTTGAAAAACAATTCTCCCTTTTCTGGATACCAGAGTCATAGGTAATTGAATATAACCAGTTCACCTTTGACATGCTATACGAGGGTGGATTGATAAGTTTCCGGCCTAACCAAGAGATGACGCCACTAGGCCTACCTTGAGGTGACATTCTATAGTACCATCCTTGGATAGCTTGTAGCTATAGTTTCAGCCCGATCTCCTTGCTAGTGTAGGTTTGACAGCACGCTGAACAAGACGCCTCTGTGGTTTTCGTAAAAATGGAAAAGCAGGAAAATCGTGCTGTCATCAAATACTTTTATTTGAAGGGGTTAACGCCGAAGGAAATTAAAAAAGAGATGGACTCAACACTGGGCACATCCTCCCCGTCATATTCAACCGTTAAGCAGTGGGTTTCCGAGTTTAAAAAGGGTCGTGTGAGCACCTCTGATGGGCCTCGCTCAGGACGCCCCGTTGAGGTCACAACTCCAGATATGATCGAAAAAATTCATCAAATAGTGCTGGGAGACCGCAGATTGAAAGTGCGTGAGATAGCTGAGACCTGTAAGATGTCATATGAACGTGTGCAACATATTTTGCACCAACATTTGCATATGGAAAAGCTCTGTGCAAGATGGGTGCCGCGTTTGCTAACAGTCGACCAAAAATTGATTCGAAAAAACATTTCTACCGCAAATTTGTCATTGTATAAGCGTAATCCAAGCGAATTTTTGCGTCGATTCGTAACCGTTGACGAAACGTGGGTCCACCACTACACTCCTGAAACCAAAGAACAGTCTAAACAGTGGATTGGACCAGGGGAACCAACTCCAAAGAAGGCAAAAACAATTTTTTCGGCGAACAAGGTTATGGCTACTGTTTTTTGGGATGCAAGAGGTATTATATACATTGATTACCTTGCAAAGGGTAATACTATCACTGGTCAATACTACGCAGACTTATTGCAACGTTTGAGCCACGAGGTGAAAATTAAACGACCTCATCTGGCGAAGAAAAAAATCTTGTTTCATCACGATAACGCACCAGCGCACACGTCAATCGTTGCGACGGCTAAAATCAACGATCTAAAGTTTGAATTGATGCCGCACCCTCCTTACTCTCCAGACCTAGCCCCGAGTGACTATTTTCTGTTCCCTAATCTCAAAAAATGGCTTGGCGGTAAGAGATTTGCGGACAATGAAGAAGTAATCGAAGCTGTAAATGGTTATTTTGAGGAGCTTGACGAATCAGTCTATAGAGATGGCATTAATAGACTGGAACACCGCTATGAGAAATGTATCAGCCTTGGAGGAGATTATGTTGAGAAATAAAAAAAAAAAATTTTTAAAAACCTTGTTTTTCTTGGTCAGGCCGGAAACTTATCAATCCACCCTCGTATATACCTATATATCGATATTGATTCTCGAATATAAACAATTGTATGTTTAAAAAAACACTTACTTGCACAATGTGTAAATCTGTACCACATATGCCGGCATAAGCCACTTTGATTAACACCTCGTTATCTGAAAAGGAAGGAATATCTTTTTTTACCAACTCTAATTTCTTTTCATTTAATGAGAACTGTATAGCTTGCATTTTGCAACGATAGTGTTGATATTAAGCTCTGCTTTTATTTTGTGATGTATTTTGTTATTAAGTAACATAAAACAAATTTATCAATCAGCTAACACCACTAATATCTACTTTACTAATAAGAGATAAAGATAATGGTTTTGAAACAAGCTGTTTACAAGCACATTTACTTTTGTGAATAATAAATTATATGTGCATGTTTGTTTACAAACACTGAGAAGCTTTTAGAAAATGAGAAAAACTTTGTATTCTCTTATCGTAAAAGTTCAAGTTATTTAAAAAATATCCTATCTTATCTAGAAGGAATGTAGATCATCGATAGCAGAAACAAGAATGACTATTAAATGTAAATTTAACAATTTCGGTTTTTCAACTGTATAATTGAAGTTTCTTAAAAACGAATCACTCTGAAAGATTTCAAAGGGTGAATTAAAATTGGGTTGGTTTATTACATCGATTGCAACGGTAGAATGCTACTTATGTGAACTAAAGGAAATTGAACGCAACTATGACAAATGTTTATTTATAAATCTAACCTAAATATAATCAAAAGAAGTAATTGTATTATGAATTGTAATTATGTTTGTTTATAAACAAATCTTGAAGATATTCAAAAGGATCACAAAATTATTATCCTGTTATTTTTAAAGACAAGTCTGAAGAGATTGAAGTGTAATACAAATTTGAAGAAATATAACAAGGTGACCCACATCCTTAAATTAGGAAATTAAAGATGGAATAAGTTTTAAAGAAGTTACTTATCAATTGGAATGCAGTTTATAAATAATAATGTGGAAATAACATCCAATTTGCAACGAAGGTGAAATGAATACATAATTTGCAAGCTACTTGTAAAGAGAGGTTGTGTAGGGATTTAAGAAAACATGTAAAGAATTGTAGTTAATTGTGAACATTTTACTATAAGAAGTATCTGAAGAAACATTTGTATATCCATACAGACAAAATATAGAGCAGTAAAAGTTCAGACTCATCACTGAGCAATTGAAACGAAACAGTTTAAAAGCTTTTCTATTTAATATCCAACCAGTTTTAAACAAAAACTTTAAATGAAGAGTAACTTATTCTTAAAGATGTGAGAGATTAAGAAAGTGTTGTGTTTGTGATAAGTGATAATTTTTGTATGTACAGTAGACACTTCTAAAGTAAAAATTTGTACAGATGTAAAAACTTTTTAGTGTTCTGTGTACTAGACATAAAATGTTTTCGGATTATGGTATAGTTGCAAGAGTGTAATATGAGCACTCATGTAGTCGAGAAACTCTTCAAATGCATAAATGAAAACCACAGACGGGAAAAAACATAAATGTATGTTTTGTGATAAAGCTTTCTCACACAAACGCCACTTAGGTCCTCACTTAAAGATACACACAGGGGAAAAACCGTTTAAATGTAATCTGTGTTTGAAAGCCTTTCCCTACCAATATCGTCTTCGAATTCATTCGAAGATTCATACTGGCGAAAAAGACTTAAAATGCAATATTTGTGAAAAGCGGTTTTCCTTGGGATCTGTTTTAAAAGCCCATCTTAAAATCCACACATTGGAAAAACCGCACAAATGCGCCATTTGTAACAAAGTTTTTACACACAAGCACCAGTTGGGTGCTCATTTAAAAATACACACAGGGGAAAAACCTTTTAAGTGTGACGTGTGTTCGAAAGCTTTTCCTTACCAATATCGTCTTCAAATTCATTCCAGAATTCATACAGGGGAAAAGAGCTTAAAATGCAACATTTGTGAAAAGAGCTTTTCCTTTCGAGCGGGGCTAAGAAACCACATTATGTCCCATGCGGGGGAAAACCCGCACAAATGTACCTTTTGCGACAAAGATTTCGCCCTCAAGAACCAGTTGGATATTCATTTAAGAATGCATACGGGGGAAAAACCATTCAAATGCGACATGTGTACGAAAGCTTTTCGATACGAAGGTCGGCTTCGGTACCATATTAAATTTCACACAGGTGAAAGGGACATAAGATGCAACATATGCGAAAAGCGCTTTTACGATAAGACGGTGTTGAAGTCACATCTTCAAACACATACGGGGGAAAAACCACACAAATGTACCTTTTGCGATAATGCCTACTCACACAAGTATACATTGGCTCGTCATTTGAAGTTACACATGGGGGAGGAATTGTATGAATGTGATGTGTGTGAGGAAAGTTTTTTTAATCGTAATCACTTCCGAAGCCATTTACGAACTCATAGAGGGGAGATACAATTTCAGTGTAACTTTTGTCTGAAAGCATTTACGACTAATTCGAATTTAAAAAGGCACTTTAGAACGCACACCGGGGAAAACCCGTATCGCTGTGCTATTTGTGAAAAATCTTTCGGTTCATGGAACATGCTTAACATTCATATGCGAATCCACACGCGCGATAAGGTTTCCCCCGAAAAAATCTTAAAAAGTAATTTGATGGATGACGTTGCTACCCACTCAGCTAATTCTGATAATGGAATAAACATAAAAATTAAGTCTGATGAAAACGAATTTGAAACTCCAGTTTTTGAAAATTCGACTACTACTGAAAATCAAAATTCTTTTGAATGCTTAAACGGTATAAAACAAGAAATTCAGGCTCATGAAGAATTTTATAATTCTGACAATGGAATAAAGTTGGAAATTAACTCAGACGAAAACGAATTTAAATCCAGAGATTTTAAAGATTCAACTAACATTGCTAAAAATGAAAATTCAGTAGAATGGTTAAATTGTATAAAACAAGAGGTCGAAGTTCCTGAAGTACTTCATAATCCTGATGAAATAACATCGGAAATCAAGTCTGAGAAATTGCATGTGGCAGTTTTTGAAGATCAACTGTTACCAAAATAAAAATTCTTTGAAGTGGTTGAACAGTATAAATGACGAGTTTTCTTTGTTATCATAACCATTCAAATTTTGTCAGAAAATATTCTATAAGAAAATTAAAATAAATATATTGTTGCTACCAATGTATTCACTTGAATTCCAAAATACCTATTATATTATATTGTCTGTAGATACTACTTTTAATCGTAGTTTCTTATAAAATAAACCGTGGAAGAGTTATTGGGATCAGTTAAAATTATGTCGATTACAACGTTAGAATGCTACTTACTTGAAGTAAGATAAATTGAGCGCAACCTGACCGATATCATTATTAGTATTAACTTATCTATGGTATTAACTGTCTATGATCATTAAATCTATGATCATTAACCTTAAATAACTGCAATAAGAATAAGAGCATAAAATTATCCTGAGTTTTTGAAAATGAATCAGAAGAGATTAAATTGCAACACTAATAAGTAGTAAATCGTTAGCTCAGTTCAAGTAGTCTATTTGTGATAAATTTTTCATATGCAGTATTCATTTTAAAAGACAATAAAAATCCACACAAGTGTAAGAATTGTTGTGTTGTATGCGCTTGAGATACCTACCTAAGATGTTTTTGAATTTGAGTACCTTGCAAAAACTTAATATGAGCACCCATATAGAAGGAAAATCTACATTAGGTCGCCATTTAAAATTACACCTAGAAAAATCGTTTAAATGTGATGTGTGTGCCAAGTCTTTTTCTACACCAAGCTCACTTCAAGTCCATTCTAAGCTTCATACAGGGGAAAAACAATTCCAATGTAACATTTGCCAAAAAGCATTCTCGACTAGTGGAAGTTTAAGAAGACACTCCATTACGCACACTGGAAAAAAACCGTATCATTGTGCCATATGTGAGAAGCCTTTAGGGACATGGAACATGCTTATGATTCATATGCGAACTCATGAAAGCGATAAACTTTATAATTGCAATGTTTGCTCTGAAAAGTTCTTAAGAAAATGCTATTTGAAGAACCACATGGCTAGCCATTCAATTGGAAAGCCTTATCTGTGTACAATTTGCTACAAAAACTTCAAAACAGAGTTCACCCTTAAAAACCATAGAAAAAATCATAATTCTGTTGATGAAATAAAATTGGAAAGTAATTGTGATGAAACCGAATGTGAATCCAAAGTTTTTGAATATTCAACTACTAGCAATAGTAAAAATTTTTTTGAATTGTTAGAGATAAAAGAAGAGACTGATGTTCATGAAGAACTTCAGAAGTCTAATGGCGGTATAAAGTTGGAAATTAACTCTGATGAAAACAGTTTCAAATCTAGAGATTTTGTGGTTTCTAAAACTACTGGAAATAAGAATTCTTTTGATTTGTTAAAGAGTATAAAAGAAGAGATTAAAGTTCATGATGAACTTTATGAAAACGAATTTGAAACCAAAGGTTTTGAAGATTTGACTAGTACTGCAAATAGAAGTTCTTTTGAATTGTTAAGCAGTATAAAAAAGGAGATTAAAGTCCCCGAGAAGCTTCATTAGTCCAACAATGGCGTAATGAATGCAAATCTGATCATGATGAATCAAACCAAAGTTTTTGAGGGTCTGATTGCCACTGAAAATAAAAACTTGTGTATTTGTTAAACAGTTCAAATGAAAATATCAAAGTGCACCAAACCCTTCATAATTCTAATGATAAAATAATGACTGACCAAGACCTGATATATTTGAATTTAACGGTTTCTGTTGATTCAGTTACCACTGAGAAAAAAATAATAAAAAGTCCCGAAAAATAAATTTTAAGGGGTAGCGGATTATGTAAACTCTTATAAGTTCCATTTTGTGTGTAACACAAAATAATTCGCAATTGCTTTGTAATAAAATCGTATAATTCGCAATTGAATGTTGTTACTAATTTATTTATAACTCAATTACAATCCTTCATATAAATAATGAAAACTAATCCGTATGATGAGCCATTGGTTTTAAAATTAACTGGTCACCCTGTATATTCTTAACTTTTTATTCAATGAAGAAAACTGTTCTTTAAGCTTTTCTGACGTTCCCTTGAAGCGTTCACCGTTAGATGGCGCATGGTCGAAATTCAATTGTCAATTTGCATTTAATTAATATGGCAGTGCAATCTGAATGTAAGTGGTGGTGTACGTTAATTTAGACAATTTTGTATTTTTGTGTGTGAAAATATGTGTTTTGTGTGACAAAAACGGATTATAACACCGTTAATTGAGGTAAGATTTTACTACGTAGTTTGTTTCTTTTATTTTAGATTTTTAAAACATTGAAAAGAAAAACGTTGATATGTAGCACAAAACAAATTCTACTTTTGTGGTTTTTGTTGTGCTTTCTCCTGCTATTTTAAAATATACACATGAACCATTCCAGAGATCTGAGGGAATTGTTGTTTGCCTTGTTTTCAGCATAAAAATTATAACCTCTTTCTCCAAGCATATCTCTGGCTTTTTCGGTTGTTGATTTATGTTATTTTGATGTCCTCCTTTAAATATGTTTACCATGTAGTTCGATACAGAAATTTTCTGTTGGTCAGATAGTTACAATTATTGTAATAACCCATTTGGTGATAACAATAAAATTATCTGACAATGTAGAATTCGAGTGCATCATGTAATTTGTGTTCAGTAAACCAATTAGTCACCCCATTTCCTCTTCATAGGTGTAGGTATATGTATGTAGTAGTGCCGTTAGCTTGCTTACCTATTAATTAATTTATTTATGCTGATTTATTTGTCTGGTATGCTTGCTTCTGTTGTTGTACGTTACTTGAATTACAAATTGTAATTATAAAACAAGAAACCTTGTTTAACTTTGAAATAGACTTTGCTTTTTTATCATAATTACCCCCTAATTTCAATGCATAAAAGTACTTTTAATAGAAGAAGTTGCAAATAGGTATTAGGTATAATGTAAGGATACTTTTTTTCAAAAGTTCTTTAAACTATCAAAAATATATTAGATACAAATATTTAGGTATACCTCCTAAAAAAACATTAATCGATTTACTAGGCTAGTAGGGGATGTCCACGATTCAATGTGTCTAATCCACTTCAGCATAGGTGTCAAGTATATATTTAGGTAGTGGCTTTTTATTTAAATTTTGACCTACGTCGTATCGCGTTTGATTATTATTAGTTTTATAGAAAAATACGTTATCTTAATTACTAAATGGTTTGTAATTTAGAGGAGACAAAATAGTTAACTAATAAAATACATATTTATTTAGTGATAAGAATATCATCATCACTTGCCGACACGTTTTAACATTAGGCATTCTCTTCTAATAATGTGATTGAAATAGATTTAGACGCATATATAACACTTAATTGAAATTAATTGTATAATTGAAAAATCTATCGAATTGATATGAGGTCTATAATACTGAGGAATTTGCATTTTATTTATTGATCCTTTAAAAACTCATTTGTGTAGAAAAGATTGAGGTACCTATATCTTCTTTTAACAAAGGACGGGGTACACTTTCTACAGAAAATTGGGTTCATCATATGGCTATAAGTAAAATTCTAAAATAATTGAAAAAAGGAAGTATGCAGGTAGTGGATTAAAAGAGGTTTCTTTTCTTTAAAATCATCATTATCATCATCATAAGGTCGTCAGTCCTAAGACTGGTTGGACATGCACCTCCACTCTTTCCTATCCTGAGCTCACCTTCGCATTACCCTAAAACTAGAACATCCTGCATCTTCAATTATCTTCGAACAGTAATCTAATGTAGGTCTACCTCTAAGTACTCCTCTTAATCCTGTTTCTGCATCTAATATGTCTCTGACTAGACCTTCATGCCTGCGAAGGTGTCTTAACAACCTATCTCGCCTATTTTTTATTGACTTCCATACAGTCCTCTGTTGTCATATTCTTTTTAATACCATTTCATTTCGAACCCTCTCTATCCACGGTATCCTCACCATTCGCCTGTAACTCGCACCCACCGTCCATGTTTTGCATCCGTACAGCGTCGCGCTCCAAACATTCAGCTTTAACAATCTTCAAATTTCTAAATTAACCGTTCGCGATGATCGAAACTTCATTTTATTGAAAGTCTTTAAAATCAGTAAACAAAAATTATTTATTGCATGTTCTCAAAATTGCATCCTCAGTAGAGACTGAGCTGGAGTTTTAGAAAATGTCGTAGAGTATGATGATACGCATTTGAATATTTTAGTACTCTTCTAACATTTTCATAGCCTTCAGAACAGTTGAAATCATTTTTAGTTGGAAGCTTTACTCTAGGAACATAAATTATTTCTATGATTCGTCAAATCAGACTTTTCTCAAGTTAGGAGCACCTACAGAAGCATCCAATTTGTGAGGAAGTAGCAGGTTAAAAGATTCTATGAAAATTCTGAATCTCCTGTTTTTCTGTTCCAACAAGGTCCATTTAAATATATGGATATCCACTTGCTGAAACGAATCCCGGCGTAAACTACGCCATTTGTGGTATTTTCTAAAACGCGCTGTTAAGACAGACCACTTCCAATTATTTTATTTACTTAGATCAAGTCCATTATGATGTTTCAGACGCTATTTTTCATTCTTTCGACTAATTTTGTTTTTTATTATTCTTACTGATGATGCTTTGTTTTAAGAACATGATTTTGTAGATGATTATATTAGAGCGAATATTGCACAGACCAATGCCATCAGCGAGTTATAAAAAACAAATTGTTTAATAAGAGTTTAACATAGTGGCATTCTGCGGCCGAGTCCCACGGATATTGTTTCCACCGCGTTCTATTTTGGGCACACAGTGAAATTAATATTCATTTAATCGTAAGAAAAAGACGCTTCGCACCAAACGTCACACTGTCGTCGTTTCCCGAGTCATCGCGTAAGTACCCAAATGAATTATAATAGGAAGCGTGACTTGTTTAAAAGCATCTACAGGGCGAATACCTTTTATCGATTGCGTATCATTATATTTAAAATAATTCCAATAGACAAGTGGTATATACTGTCCAAGTAATTGAGAGGGAGACGGGCTAAAAGGGCTATAGCTAAAATCCCTCTTTCTAGAATACATTAAGTAGATAAAGATCGTGCGCTGAAGGTCCCGTACCTGGTCGAGTTGATCATCATTATCATGATAATGTTGTGCTAATATGTTAATGAGCCAGCGTAGACTGCAGTTTAATGTAATCGAGTGTAGCTGTCTCCATATGACTTTATGAAATTAGTTAACCATTAAAAGATGAAACGGCGCTTTAGGTCCACGATCAATATCCAGGATCCAAGAATTTTTAATTAAAAATGGCGAATTTGGTCGTGCTGAGCTTGTTTAAACGCCAATATCAGGGCCGCATATGGCGTGTTCCATAAGGGTGACGTAAATAATATAACGTAAATGAGTGCTGAGGAGTTTATGAATGCTTGATGTGGAACTAAAAGCGTTTTCATGTCCAAATTCTTCCGATTTGGATGTGATCAGGAATCCTTACACGAAACTGATCTACTTGGTCTGGTTGAAAAGGCCAAAAGGTACTTCCCTGGACAGAAATTTGTATTACCTACTTTTGTTTATTGAATAATAGAAACGCGTTAGAATCGGGAATTCCGGCTATTCATCCTGTACATAGATTTAAGGACGCGTTCATTGTAAAATGATCGCCGTGTTCATCGCGTAGTACGGGTCGTGGACTGCTTTCTAGTGCGCTGTGGCGACGGCTGTCCGTAAAATGCTTTACGATAATGTTGTATTTACTGGAGTTGTTGAGGAACAAAAAAAAAAAAGAAAAAGAACACGGTCAGAAGCAAAAGGGAGCGAAGCGAAGTTTATGTGGGTTACTTGTATGCGAAACGGTAGCCAAAATTACTTTTACATCGACGCGACGCCTTTACTTGTTGACAACAGTGTTGCTTTACGTTACTTCACGTAAACTGATTCTATTTCTGTCACTTCGAGTGTTATTTACGATTAAAATTGCAGCCCGCAAAATGTTCGAAATGTTCTATAGGTGGTCATTCTATTTTGTAGAATTTTACAATTTTTAAATTACATTAAATTTTTGATAGTTAGGTAGTCATAGTCATGCTCTTTTTACAATGCTTGTAATTTTTTAAATATTTTTTTAATTTCATTAAACTGTTCATTTTTCTAAAAAGAATTTTATCATGAAATTGAGTATAGTAAAAATTCATAAATTCCATAAATATGCCGCGAATACAGAAACCGTGGATATAGAATGGTAATTAGTATGGAGTCATAGGGGATATGTTCCAAGGTTCCAAAATAAAACCAGTGTACCAAAATAAAAATCAATGTATTATTAATTCGCAATTACAATCAGCTTTAGGCAAAAGTCTAAAAAATTTTAATGATTTTTTCTGCTTACTCGATTACATCTTCTATAAAAGCTGCTTCGGCACGTACCAACCGTACATACTCAAAAGGTGCCGATACATTAAGGGGATTCAGTAGTACACGCGCTGTAGAGTAAAAACCTGCTTATCGGTTCTAGATATCATGAGTTTATTGTTTGGATCAGAGGTTTGAAATTTTGTAGTAAGACAGATAAAGCTTCGTTCTAAATCTTGTCGAAGGCCACTTTTAAATTTTTTAGTTCCTATTAAAAATACGTGTCCTACAAGAAGCATCAACTTTAAGCACTTGTAAAAGCTTTTAATGACTATATTATTGAAAACCAAAAACGTAGCGAGTTAGTGTGATCCTTTTTCTGCTACCATACAAAAAATCACATATTTATCTCGCCCTGTTAAATCACTGTGTTTAGAATAGAAACCATGTTTTCGGAAAAATTCACACTAGGCACGAGCGGTCTATTGCGGTCAATCCTCTTAATAAATGACACCGAATCCTTTTCTGTTTACCGATTGCATCCGCGAATTATGAAGTTTTTAGCCGCGAATGCATGAACTGGGTTGCAATTTTTTCACCCGTGAATAATGAAAAAGCGAATGAGGAACTTTTACTGTATTGTAAAAACGGCCAGAATATTTAATTTTCAATGACTACACGACGTGTGAATAGCGTTTATCGTATTTTACTCGCTAATCCCTTTTATTAGAAACCGGTGTAAATAGGGTTGCTAGGGATAATTAACCCACAATCTTGGGCTGTCAATAACAATTTTTTAATTTAAGTCTTCCAGGAGCACCACTAGCGCCGCTCAAAGATTAATCATTGATAAAGTCATCACCATCTTAGGTAATGCTCATTTAGTAACTTTTTAATAAGACGAATTTATTTTATTATATCCATTTGAGAGTATATCATAATCATGCTCTTCTCGTTAGAAGCGTTATCTTGTAACTAATCGGATGCCAATGCCTCCAGTCTAAAAGTTCGTCGTTTGTTGGTCGCGGAGACGCATACCTCTTTGGCATGCTCGCGTGCTTAAAATGCCTGTACAACAGCCAACTATTTTGACAGTGAATGTTTGAGAAACGGTCCTGCTTTAAATTCTGCCAAAATTTGTAAATTCATAAAGTACCGTCATCACGTATGTTACATAAAAAAGGACGTACTACACTATGAACTAATGAATTCGATTAAATTTTTGTGATCGAAAAATCTAAAAAAAAAAAAAAAGAAGACCTGTATGAAATGCCAGAATTTTGCAATTTTACTAAATTTGTGTTACTTATTTTTGGAGCTGTAGTATTCTCTCATTTGTATTGCATGTGGCTTATCTATATAGACGTCATGCATTTCCTTCGAATGCTTATTAGAAGATTCTTTTGAAATTTTTAGCACTTCCATCGGACGTAGTTGATACTGCAATTTGTTACTACTAAAATTAGAACAGTTTGTTTAATAACGTTTTAAAATACTTTTCAGGTTTATTAAAATATTTCTTGATTGTTTTCCACAACACACACTAATTGTCGTTATCAAAAATTGATGCTGAATAGTTCCATAAATCCGTAGTTGAAGAGAAAACTCCCAGAGAGAACAACATGACAATGTCGACTACTTGTTATTATTAGTTATACTAATATATTGGATTTTGCGGTCTTCGAATGGGTGGGTAACCCCACTTGGCATTCATATAATCCCTGCCAGCTTCAAAAAATGCTTCCCAAACTGAAGAATCTTAGGAGATTCGAGTGAACGGTGAAGTTAGTCGCATCCAATAGTGCTGGGTAGTGGTAAAATGATAAGGAGCGATTTTTCCGTGTCTAATTGAAAACTGAGTTTGAGCTGTGATAACTCAGTTCTCCGTTTCTTGTCAGGATCTCTACGTCTTGCTCCTTTGCGGACTAAGAATTGACTCATTCCAGCCTCCACAGTTTGTGGATGTAATGAAAGTCCTCCAGCCTCATTGCGCCTCCCGTTTTACACATCTTGCAATATTTTGCTTGGTCAAATAGTCTTTCCCTGTTGTCAGTGTAGAAGACATTGCTGTAGTTACTTAAACTGTTGAAAGTTTAGGGTTGTACGACAGCAGTTCATCTCTAATATTTGTAACTAGTGTAAATGCTAGTTTTGGAGGTTGCTACATTTTTCATTAGCAGTAAAAAAAACCGCTTTGTCTAAATTTTTAAAACAAATCCCGTATCACAAGGAATTTTACAGAGCGAAAGTATCCATGGAATCTGGTCTTCGGGATAGTTGACTACCCTAATTTCATTATGAGTGAAACTAGTTTTGAGTGACTTTGTTTAAAGGTACGTACCTAAAGGAAAGAGGTGCCTACTTTTGAAACGACTTCTATATTTCCTTATGCAAAAACAAATCTGTAACATTCTCACAAGAGCGCAATTTCCGCATTTGATGGATTCAAAAAAGTATGACTTTCTTTTTTCTAGAAAACAAGAGTGGGCACACGCCCTTGTTACATTATGCAGCGACCGTCACTGCACTTGTGTTGCATCAAACTTGAACCAAAAAAAAAAAAGAAAAGGCCACGTCCTTTTCCCAATCCTAAATTATTTATATACATCCGTTCGACAGGCGTATGTATATATTTATGTATTTCTACAACATCCTGTAGTTACGTGTAAGAACGCGTGCGCTTCGCGGCGTCGTCGTCGTCGTCGTTCTATAGACCGTCGCTCGCGTAAGAGCGTCGTAGCCACCCCGGACCCACGCGTGAAACGCTCTGCTCGTTCTCTCTCGTCGTTGCGTGGTGTCGTTATCATCGAGAGTGCTCTGCGCGCAATCTGAACAAACCGCGATCGTTTAGGCGGCAGTCGCAGGTAGCTCTGGCGGCTGATGTCGTGGTGCGATGATACTGTTTTAATTCTAACTGCACGCGACCACAGGTGTTCTTGCTTGTTTGTTATCGTACGTAAACGGCCTACGCGATTGATTTTTCGCGGCAAACGGTGGTGACTGTTTAGTGTGCGGTGTCTGAGACAAAATGAGATGATGAAGAGTGTCGTTGCTATGCGGAAACGAAGGCTGCAGGCAATATTGTGACGGTTGTGATGAGGTGACTAGGGAGGGACTGTGGTTGTCGGAAGTGCAACGTGGCAGTGGAGAGGGTAGGAGAGTGCGGTCTATTAGTGGACTAATGAGCGGTAGTTCTCGTTTAGGAAAGTGGAAGTAGCTATACGGGGACGATTACGTGTTACGAGACAGAAGAACAGGGAAAGGGCGGGATTGTTGTAGTGTGCCAGACAGTAGGCCCTTGACAACAATAGAATAATAAATAGCATTTGTTTAATAACGTGTATTTCTGATCACGTCATTTAATTTTTTTAACTTTCTCGATTTCTTCTTTACTTTAATGAATAGCATGTCTTATTCAATCAAACTTAAAACCGACACTTAAGTGTTATCCAATTAGGATGTAAAAATGACAATATAAGGTTTTATTCGTCATAGCCCCCCCTTCACTTGAGGTTACAATATACAATTCGTGATGTATGTAGTCACTTTTACAAGACAATACTGTTTTGTAGGGCGTCTAACTGAATTTGGAGTGCCTGATTGTACGGATCGGCTACAGGGTTTCCGTAATAGAGAACGTTCCATTCGCAAACAAAAAGTTCGAGTAAATCTCCGAATTATCCGAAATATAAACCGGCGGTTTATCTTTAGCCGAGCGTGTTTATGGGGGTCACTGTTTTTTATATATGCAAGGAAAAGTAGGGAAAGAGCGAATATAAAGATATGAGACGAAAAATTAGAAGAAGTGGCCGATTTTAGGTATCTAGGAAGTGAGATAAGTCAGGAAGGAAGGAGTAGTAGGGATATAAAGCAGAGGATAGTGCAGGATCGAGTCGCCTTCAATAAAAAGAAGTCACTTCTATGCTCGTGAACGGTTAATTTAGAAATTCGAGAAAGGTTGTTAAATGTGTATGTTTGGAGCACGGCACTGTACATGGACAGTAGGCGCGGCGAATGATGAGGATACCGTGGATGAGAAGGTTGGACATCAAGAGGTATTAGAAAAAGTAAGAGAACAGAGGACTCTATGGAATTCAATAACAAATAGGCGAGTTAGGTTGGTAGGACACCTCAGGCATGAAGGTCTGGTCAGGAACATATTAGAGGCAGAAACGGAAGTTAGGAGGGGTATTCGCAAATAGTTAAGGATATGGGTTGTTCTAGCTTTAGGGAAATACGAACTTAAGTCGTGCTGAGTAAGCCTAATAAGATAGAGCGACGTAGTAATATGCGTTAAGGCGTTGTTACAACAGAAAGTTGAGGCAATTAGACGTTTAGATAGAGATGAATTGCTTGAAAAGGTAGCAAGTTACTTGGATGTGGGGGGAGTACCTTTTGAAATAAACCGCTAAAGATTTCAAAAGTGGTCTGATGGTGTTCTGACATCGCCAGAATCGCCACAAAAAAACTATGAAAAAGGGGAGATATAAGTATATCCGTTTTATCCGAATATCTAAATTCACTTGTGTCCACAATGTTTCGGATAATCGGGTCTACCATATTAATAAAAGCTAAAACTACATTAATTAAATCAAATGCGTGATAATACGTCTTGTAAGAAATCGATTCGACATTAGATTTAGTTTGCTTGTTGATTAATCGAAAGTTTTTTAATATCTCCGAAATTCTTCTGTCTCGTTTGCAACATTGTTGTTTCGTGTTTTCCACCAGATGAAGTTTCACCTTACGTTAGCTGCGTTACGTACGCTTCTCGTTGTATGATCTGTGTTGGATTTCTAAAAAGTATCGCAGAACGCTACCCGCCGCTCCCGTAATGGCAGTGACATACAAATCCGAATACGTTGTTTGTGTAATAATTTTTATTGCTACAATCGAGATGGTGAATATAAATAAAAGTGTTTCAATCATGTTTAAAGTCACGCCGTCGTCAAATAACAGTAATGATGATGATGATGATGCAGCGGGAAAAGTTTCAAGTGATATCTGCGTATCAAGCACGTGATACGAAGATTGGAGAGAGAGAGCGCGAGAAAGTCGGATACATGTGTCTTCCACAAATGCGAAGGGTGCTGAGTGGATTTGCCGAAACGTTGGCATGCTCTGTAAGTAGCAGTAATCGTGAGCTTAGTCTCTTCCTCTCTTCCTTTAGAAACAAAATATTTTTTTTATACCTGGAAATTGTATCAGTATCCTCCCGTACGGTTTCCTGATTTCTTTCCAAATGCTAAGCCAAGGATCTAGCTAGAGCGTCGACCGCTAATCAATGCCACTCAGTACATCAATTTCCTTATTAAACAATATTTGGCTTTTCCTTACGTTCTTTTATCATTTTTGCTTGATATTGTAATGTTCGTGGGTTTAACAAATGAACTTTTAAGACTCACAACGACAAAAACTATTTATTTACACTAATTATTACTAAAGGACTTAAAAGCACTATTAAATTATTACTAACTTAGGTAATTATTCTATTTATTTACACTACTGTTACTATTCACTGTTCTATTTATTTCTTGATTCACTACTGCAACGGTCAATTTATTTCTCCTCCACTTCGGCGATCGTCTCTTCCTTTTTATACTCCCTTGCCACCTTTCGGGAACATTCTCCAGCCGTCCAGAGAAGTCTCGTTTTCTTTGAACGGTTTAATTGTTTTCCCGGAACGCAGGTATGACACACACGTTTACAGATACAGCGCACGTGAAGAAAAGTGCCCGCGCGGCTAGTCGGCGAATCGATAAGCCGCTTACACACACGTATGCTCGATCGCACACAATCACGCTCGTGGTCGCTACAATATTTACGATTTTATTCAAGTATGTTATAATTTAAGTAGGTTTTTGGAATTTCTTGGTGGTACTGAACTGAGGATTTATCTAAACCCGGAAAACATCATGTGACAGTGTTGTATTTTTCACATTCCGCACTTTTGCTCATGTGTTACTTTATTTCAGTCAAAGATTCATTAAGATTTCCTTAAAGTGCTTAAATCTCATCTCATCTCGAATATACACTTGCAGACATAACACGTATAGTTGAAATTAATCATCATCCATGTGTTTAAATTTCTAGAGACCTTAAACTTATTTTTAGAGAAACTGTCTGTAATATTTTTTGAATTATACAAACACAGTTGAAAGTTATTTGGCAAAAATTTTTGTTCAGAAATTCTTGATTTGTAAACATTACGATATTATTTCTCGTGTTGCTGCCATTCATAATTTTTTTAAATAGGTTTCTTCTGTCATGTAGTGGTCATGAACGCATCGACATGCATTACATGTATTTGAAAAAACATATTATGTTGTAACATAGTTACAATTCCTCGTTGAATAAAGTGTACTTGTTTAGGTTAATTTAAGAAGACGAAGCCAACAATAACATAACGATAAACAAATTCATTACCATGTCTGACCTAAGTGGAACCATGAATCGCCTTTAGGCTGCTATGAATATTGATCGTTATTTATTGGTTTTAATCTAAAGGAACTCAGTTATTCATGATTAAGAATGTAATATCCACCTTTTTGTTTATTTGAAAAGCGAACAGAAACTCGCTGTCATTTCATTTCTTCTATTCGCTTTCACCATTTGTGATATTCTTTTTCCTCTTTCATTCCCAACCCATGCATTCAAACTCCCTCTTATCATTCTACAAGTGTCTGTGGTCAAATTCTACCCCATTTCTTAATTTATTGTAGATCAATGTATGAGTACGTAGCCATATTGATGCGAAAGACAACTAACGTAGATTGTGTTTCTGACAAGAATCGATGTAAGATTTCAACATCAGGAGATGATGGTTCGATACTTTCAGCATCTGAGGGTTGGCCAGGAGTAGTGTTGATGTAGTGCCTTGTTGAATGATTGGGAAAAGTGCCCTGACTGCTGCACTGGGTCGAATTAATGATGGAAACTGCTGTAGTTAATCGTAGTATACTAAAGTGTCTGGTTTCGTATCTGTGAGGAAAGTGGCGGAGGGTTGTCTCAGTTAGCCACCTGACCACATGTGGCGAGGTGGGTGAATCAATCCAGGAATCTGTGCTTGCTTAAATCTACCATCAATTGGTAGTGCGTTAGGAAGTCAGCACTAATGATGGTTTTGTGACGTCAGGTATAAATGACTTGGGATCTACACACATTTCAGGACCGATGTCGGCTAAGATGTTTTGGCGTGCGATTCTGTCCGTGACAGATAGGCGACGTTGCTTTGTGTGTAACTCACTTGTGGCCATTAGTAACTTTCTAGCTGATTTCCGTTATTGTGGGTTGTACTTGTGTGCTTTGCCTTTGACCATTTGCCCTACTATTCTTATTGGAATGCCGTTGGGTAGAAAACTGCGTGAATTTGAATGGGATTGGGTCTTCACTTTTCCGGCCATGTGTCGTCTTATGTTCAAATTTATCCGGAGGTTGGTTGGTTAAGATTTGGATGGTCTCCGAAGTGGAACTGGTCGAGGGACTAACTACTACTGTGGTTTGCGTTGAGATTACATTCATGATGCAATCGGGTACCTCTGCTACTTCCTATGATGGTTTGAGACGATTTGACCAAATAGTTCGCAGTAAATTATACGGCATAGTGGTCTCGGCCGGTCCGTGGAGGTGGTGCGCTTCTTCGGAGTTCCCCAGCCGACGAATAAGTGCTGCCTTGGTGGTAGCGTACGGTTCAGTCCGCGGGGGGATGATGACAATGATGTTACGCAATTCCGCCGTGTAGTGAAGATTCAGGGTGCCTAGCACATACGCAAACTCCCTGGATTCGAACGTAATTCCGTAGGCCTCAAAACAGTCGACCCTACAGAAAATTTGGAATCGGTGGGCACGAAGTGGGGTAAATTGACGTCTGGTCGGTCGACAGAAATGGAGGAGCGGCGGCGGCTTGTGACTTGGCTTGGCATCAACGTTGAGACTGGCTTGGGCGATGTTTTTTGTTTATATTCTCAGTGCCGAATTGTAGGATTGCGCTGACTAACGTACTCGTGATGAGGACCGGCTGGTGGCGAATGTTAGAAGAGCGAAGCGAAGCAGAAGCCTCCTCTCCTAGTTGTTGTACATGTTGCCGTAGTTTCTGGACAAAGTCGGAGGTTGTAGTAGCTTCCTGCTCCGCCTTTCCTAGAAATTCGTCTGGAAGTCGTAGAGGTTCATCGTACACCATCTCTGCTGCAGTGGGATTGCAGGTCGTCCTTCCATGCCGAACGTATCCCTAGCATCACCGTTGGCAGGGTTTCGATCCATTTCGCGGAACGGTGGCACTTGATTGCGGCCTTCAGCTGCCGGTGAAACCTTCCGATCATGCCGTTTGCTTCTGGATGTTGTGCGATTGTTCTTAGATGAGTCGTACCTGTCAAAGCGTTCAATTCCCTGAACAGGTGCGACTCGAATTGTCTGCCTTGCTATCAGCCGATGTTGTAACGCGCAACGGAGTCCCAAAGCGTGCTATCCATTGGTAGTAGAAATTGCGCGCAACCGTGACGGCCTCCTGGTCCTCCATTCGGAAAGACTCTGACCAGCGAAAAAATTAGTCCACGCACGTCGTTACTACTATATCGACGTAAACGTGCTCGAATCGGCTAGAAGGTGGCGCGATAGTTCCTGGAATGATCGAAACGTGGACTTTGTCGAACACAATTCGGCGAAACGTGAGCGGAACGAATGGTCCCGCTGTGGAGGTTGAAACGTCGCAGACCAGTGAGGTGTTCGTACCTGCCATCTTAATGAGCTTGAACTGTAGGTTAGAGTTCCTGTTTTTCTCCAACGCTGCTAGCTTTTTGTCCGCACGTTGTGCAGCGGTTAATTCTTCTAGGTTACTTACGAGCGTCACCTCCTCAATTCGCGATAGGACGTCGGCTACGACATTGTCCTTTCCCAGAAGGTGACGGATGTCTTTCGAGAATTAGCCGACAAAGTTCAGGTACCGGAACTGACGCGGTCTGCAGACCTCATCCTTCTTCTCAGACGCGTAGGTAATGGGTTTGTGGTCAGTGTATATAGTAAAGATCCTAGCCTCTATCATATGGCGAAAGTTTTTCACCGCGAAGTAAATGGCGAACAGTTCTTTGTCGTAGGCGACGTATTTCTTTTCCGACGATTTCAGCTTCCGGGAAAAAAAGAGTAATGGTTGCAATGATCGGTTCTTTCCAGAAGTGGTGCTGTCCCTTTGTTGGTGGCGAGGTTTCCCAAGAAGTTTACCTCGGTTTGTCCGAACTTGCACTTTGCCGGCTTTATGACCACGATAGAGGGTTTCTAAATGGGCAATGTGTTCTTCGGGTGTTGTTGAAGCCACCAATATGTCATCGATATACGCGTAGCAGAAATCCAGACCACGCAGTACTTCGTCAATGAAGCGCTGGAATGTCTGCGCCGCGTTTCGTAAACCGAACGACATAAAGAGGAACTCGAACAGCCCAAACCACGTTGCTATGGCTGTTTTACAGCAACCGGGATCTAATGATTGGCTTTGACCAGATCAATCGTTGAAAATACGGTTTTTCCAGCCAGCGTTTGGGATGCCGGACTTGATACGATCTAAAACGGTCCGTGTGTGAAGCCCCCGGTAGTCCCCGCCATTGACGCCACTTGTCGCCTTCCTTAGGGACCATATGTAGCGATGACGACCAGCAGCTATGGGATGGCCTAAATTCAGCATGACGTCGAATTCCCTCTTCACAGCCTGCAGGTGGTTTGAAGTCAAACTTCGGGGTTTGTGCGCCACAGGAAGTCCGCCCTGGCGCACGATGTCAGGGAAGTTGGCAAGTAGGTCAAGATAGGGCGATGTCCCAGTTATGACCTTGAACGTTGGTACATCATGGTCGGAAAGTTGGCCATGCCCGGAGATCTTGGACATATCATCGATGAATCTACGGTTCCTTGCGTTCATGAATAGGTGGAAATGTGCGAGGAAGTCGATCCGCAGGGTAGGCCTTTTAAATGACACTATCCACAAGTATAATAGCCACAGCAGTACAAAAATGTTCTAAATATATACACAGTTCTATTTTTTGATTTGCCACAAACTCCCCATCATGTCAATATCCCATTACTTTATTATCGAGTTCCCCTCTAAGCAGTGTTTGACTTGACAGATTGTCGGCGTGTTCTCATAGTACTAATATTCCTATTATTGTATACCTCTATACTTTGGTAATGATATTAAAACCGTCCGCGTATATAGCTGTTAAGTGTACATATTTTGACCGCCTGCAAAAACGCCGACATTTTAAGTCAAGTCCAAATAAAGACCGTATTTAATAAAGTATCTTTACTGTTACCAAAGTTAGATACTTCAGATTTAACATAGGGTGTTTAACTACCAAAATTTTACTAAAAGTAAGTTTTTTTTAATGGTCAGTCTTGTTCTTTAAGAACCAAACTGTATGTTAGGCGTAGTTAATTGAGGTGTTTGTTAAATAAAAACCTCGTATTCGAACGTTTCATTTTTGCATCATTAACGCAGTTTAAATTCACTTCTAGCTGTCTTTTTATGCTTCCATTTATCTCTAATAAATAATTTGAAACGTGATATTGCAAGTGCTCGCATTCTTAACTGAATATACATATTATGAAAAACCACGTCCGTTTGAGACACCTGCTTAGCTGTTGCTCGCGGAATGTACTGCAAAGTATGCGATAGTAAATAAGGGCGTTCTTTAGATAAAAAAAAATGAGAGAAGCTACGTATATGTGGTATGTTATTTTGGGAATGTCTGGCATGTTATTATGGTAAATATGCACATCTTATGTACGTGCAACATATACAGATACGATTGATGTTAAAAGAACTGGATCTGTCCGAGCAATAAAACAGTTGGTATACGTTTCTTCTTATTGGGTTTAAAGCTTACTGAATTTTGCCACATCGTGATGTGTTTTCTAATGACGAAAAATAGGTCATGAATGAATATTCTACTTTTTTTTTTAAAGAGTATTACTTTTTGTAAATGGTTTTGTGCAACAAAAAAAGTAATATTGACTTCGTAAACTGATAGATTCGATTTTATCAAAAGTTGAACGACGCTTTTCCCGGTAGCGATATTACTAAATATTATTAGTACCAGCTGACGCCATGCCTACGTCACCGTAAAATCCGAAAATATGCCCGGTATTATATAGCGATAACAAAAGTAAACTCACTTCGTTCGTGTTGTCTTTTCCTACCGTGGCGATCAATTAAAGGTATTCTTTGGTTAATACATTAAATATTAAAAAATAAAAAACAAATTAAGAAGATAGGAGCGCAGCATCGGCCGGGAATGGAATTGACACTTGCTAAAGATTGTTCCATGAGACAAGATGATATATTCCCATACTGTGGTCACCATAGATATCATAAAATAATATAATTCTATAGTAATGAACCAAACGGTGATAGAAATTAACAAGAAACTAAAAGCGAAATATTATATTGTCATTAGAATAACATGTTCTTGCAAAATTACATCCTGTTCGAATAAAAGTGACTCAAAATTTATATGCACCATTTGTAGCAGTATTACTTAAGGTAAGTCACCACTGAAGATGTCACCATGGCAGATCTGCACAATGTTTAACATGAACTACATGAATCGTATGAGAAAAAGCTGCGGTAGTACAATGAGACTTACATATTTAAGCTTCCGGTCACATAAGTTCAGCATGATTTATTATGATTTAAATATTGTACTGACATATTTTGTACATAACATTCGTTTTTTTTGAAATTGTGTGAATGAAACAAGTAATAGATATGTGTTACGCCTTTTCTATTTACGTTTTGGGAACTTCATGCAAACTATGGCAAATTTCTTGTCTAAACAAATCATGGTAAAGGTCTAGATGATGGCCCCCACACCCGACTGGGGTAGTGGTGGTGGGGATCGAAAGATAAGGTCTCCCCCACCACTGTACCATAAAAAGTTCGTGGCGGTCTTACCCCCATAAAAAGTTATCGGGGTTCAAAGTTAATAAATATGCCAATTTTTTTACATTTCTAGGCATGTAAATATTTATATAGTCGTTCAAATCATTCAGTCAAATACATAAAAATATTGAGAAAGTTATCATCATCATCATCATAATAATGTCATCAGTCCTAAGACTGGCTGGACACGCACCTCCACTCTTTCCTATCATGAGCTAAACCTCGCATTTCCCCAAAACTAGAACAGCCCACATTGCGAACTATTTGCGAACAGTAATCTAATCTAGGTCTACCTCTAACCCTCCTAACTCCTGTTTCTGTCTCCAATATGTCTCTGACTAGATCTTAATGCCTGAGAAGGTGTCCCACCAACCTATCTCGCCTATTTTTTATTGTTCTCCTATTCTTTCCAATACCTCTTCATTTCTAACCTTTTCTACCCACGATATCCTCATCATCCGCCTATAACACTACATTATAAAACATTATTTAAATATCTTTATCAACAGGTTAGTTTAGGTTATCGGGTTTTGTTCAAGTGACCACCCTTTTTCGATCCTCCACCTCCACCCGCTTGAAAATAATTATTTTATTGAATTTTATTTGAATTATAGTGTATGAAAATTGTCAAAATAATCAACTTTCAACCCCCATAACTTTTTATGGGGGTGAGACCGCCGCAAAGTTTTTATAGGGTTTTACTCAGGTGACCACCCTCTTTCGATCCCTCCCAGTCCCACCCACTTCGGGGGTGGGGGCCATCATCTAACCCCCATAACATTTTATGGGGGTGAGACCGCCATGAACTTTTAATGGTATAGTGGTAGGGAAGACCTCCTCTTTCGATCCCCCGAAGGGGGTGGGGGCCATCATCTAGACCTTTACCCAAATCATAAAAAATCGTTTAACTCCGCCTTACTGTCAATTAACCACGTTTGGACCCCGGGGGCGGTGAAAGCAGTAGACCTCAGGTGGTAAACCATAAAAAAAACCCAATTAACAAAAAATGTGTTGGACTATATAAATGTAGAGTGTAAACGTTTCACAAGGGGTGAAATTACCACGTTTCATTTGCCTAGATGAGGAGCAATCATCCCCTATTGTAACCGCCCTTCCACCGTAATTGTTTAGAACTGTTCGAATTGTATCCTATTCCTCTATTCATTTTTACACTCTGTATAATAATAAAAACAATTTAATTTTCTTCCTGTTTATTTTAATTCTATCGGCGTCTATTGTTTTTTTTTTATGTTAACTATCTCTATGTTTATGCGAGATGGCTAGACAAGGATCTGCCGGAAGCCTCGGGGTGCGCACAGACGTACACAATACACGAATATATCTAACAATCCGGCGATCGTTATCTTTTTCATTGGCGCATCGTCATTATTCGCAGGGGTCATTAACTCACACTAAAACACACAGCTGCTTGCCCACTTGTAAGCCATCATTTTAAATTGCAGTCAAAAGAAACAAAAAAGGAACGTTCGGTAGCGCTCTCGTTTTTATATAAAGAATCCAGAAGTAGGCACTCGTCTAATGGTTGTATCGTATACACACAATGTTTACAAAAGAAAACGTTTTACTGAACTAATTAATTAATAATAAAGCACTGCTCTAACAGCGACTGATATTTACAACTAGAAGATGAATTATTATAAAGATGAGATATCAAGAAATTATCCTGTTTTATTTTTAGTGGATGAAATAAGTGCCACCTCTAAGAGCTGCCCTATAAGTGAAGATTAGCCAATGGCAAGTCAGGTTGCAGGATATAATAGTGTTATTCGAAAGGGCACTTTTTATTCGAAGAAATAATCTATTTCTCTTGACATATTTGTATTACCTTAAATTAGGTTGGAGTATGGAATAATCTTGATTTACACGTATGAAATGTTACGCACTCTGGTGTTTACCTTATGTTATGATGAAAGGGGATTCCCTGATTAGCTTGTGTAAATCTATGCACTAAAGGTTTGGGTTTGGTTATGCATAGTGGGATAGGTTTCCCTAATTGGTAAATGTAAAGTGCTATTGGGATCCGTCAAATGGGCATACACCATCTGGTGGCAAAATTTATAACTCGAATGAGGGAAAGGTGTACATGGGAACTGTGCACGCAAATCGTAAAAGTGTTTATTAAAATAATAAAACACGTTAAAAAAGTAAAAATTTTTTTGATGATGGAGTCGACGAAGTTTTCTTCTAAAGTTAAATCAAATAAAAAGTTAGTATGTTCAGTGAAAAGTTGCAATAGCACTTCAGACATAGATCTTCACTCTTCACCTACATTAACTACTTTCCAATAAAAACTAACCGTTTTATATATGTAAAAAATATATTCGGAAAATTAGAGAAAAAAGTAAACTAATAGAAGCTTGGAT